>NW_003546553.1:48560-72769 GCF_000090795.2 Amphimedon queenslandica
AAACAATAAAGAATTAAAAAATTATAATTAAATCTAAAAAATAAAAATATTTAAAAGTAAAATAATTTTACCTTTTTTGTTTGAGCGTGTGAAAGAAATGATGACTGCCTCTTTCTCCCTTCCTTGGAATCCATCAACAGTGTGTACTTCAACTTTACCAGTTGATATACCATTAGCCTCTAGTCTCTCTCTTATCATGCCAACCTTTAAATAAAAATTAAAAAATTAGAATTATTTTTATTTTTAAAATTTCATCTCTTTTCCTAACTTGAAGATGATATGGAGCTATTATTGCAATGTCCCCTTCTCTCACACCAGCTCCTATTAACTCCTTCACATGAGCCAGTACTATCTCAGCCTCCCCTTCGTTCCCTTTGGACTCTTCAGAGGGCGTGTCTAACTCGTACAAGCCACAACTGGCAGTATCAATAAAGAGAAGAGGAATAGTCGTAGCTGTGGTGATGGTAACGGTTGGAAGATCTCTGCATAATATAGGCATAATGATATTATAAAATAATTATAAAGAATTTTGTTATACTTTAATAAATGATGTGAGACACTTTCGTGTGCCGTGAGGCTATCCTCATACAAATACTGCGAGGGCCACTTCATAATATTGTGATTCATCCTATACAAAATTAAGAAAGAATCATAAGTAAACAATGAATTATAGGGACATCAATACGCAGCAAAAATGTAATAAAAAATTGGGGTAATTTCAGAGCCATTTTTGGAAAAACCATGGGCTATAGCCTTGGATATTTTTCAGAATTTTGGTGATTTCTTAAAATGGCCGTAACTTGAAAAATTTAAGTCAGAATCACCTCAAACTTTCTACACAGCATAAGTACATCAATATGTATCAGAAAATGTAATAAAATTTGGCATAATTTTGAAGCCATTTTTTGAAAAAACCATGCATGGACTATAGCCTTGGGTATTTTTCAAATTTTTGACGTTTTCTTAAAATGGCCGTAAGTTGAAAAATTAAAGTTGGAATCTGCTCAAACTTTCTACACAGCATAAGTACATCAATATATATCAGAAAATGTAATAAAAATTTGGGGTGATTTCGGAGCCATTTTTTGGAAAAAACCATGGACTATAGGGTATTTTTCAAAATTTTGATGTTTTCTTAAAATGGCGGTAATTTGAAAAATTGAAGTCGGAATCAGCTCAAACTTTCTACACAGCATAAGTACATCAATATGTATCAAAAAATGTAATAAAAATTTGGGGTGATTTCGGAGCCATTTTTTGGAAAAAAACCATGAACTATAGTCTTGGGTATTTTTCAAAATTTTGGTGATTTCTTAAAATGGCAGTAACTTTAAAAATTGAAGTTGGAATCAGCTCAAACTTTCTACACAGCATAAGTACATCAATATGTATCAAAAAATGTAATAAAAATTTGGGGTGATTTCGGAGCCATTTTTTGAAAAAAAACCATGGGCTATAGCCTTGGGTATTTTTCAGAATTTTGACGTTTTCTTAAAATGTCCGTAACTTGAAAAATTGAAGTTGAAATCAGCTCAAACTTCTACACAGCATAAGTACATCAATATGTATCAGAAAATGTAATAATGCCCATAACTCAAAAAAATTTAAAAATATTTGAAAAAAAATTGGAAAAATCTTCAGAATTGCCTAAAACTTTCTACATAGCATAAGGACATTGATGTGCATCAGAAAATGTAATAGAAATTAGGGGTGATTTCAGAAGCAATAAATTAATTTTAGAAAAAAAAGCAAAGGCTATAATACAGAGCAAAATTACAATACATAAAAATCTACAATTTTGATTGGAATCAGCTCAAATTTAATACTTTTTTGCTGGACTCACATTGCTCAACATGTAAGTAGGGTACATGGACATTATTCATTATAAGTACATAATAATCATTATAAGCACAATTAATGCAAGTACACCTGCCCACAGGTGCTGTTTACCCTCAAATTAATAATATGTACGAAACTGACATCCACGCCCTAATTAAGTCCAGCAAACAATCAATTAAAAGGTTAGTCACTTGTCTAGAGAGCAATTACAGAGCAGCATACACAACACAACATGCCTCATTCAATGAATACAGTACATTCATGAAGTGTCTCTATAGCATTCAATGGAATACTACCTGTATTGTGTTGTCAGGAGTGTTGTTACTTGATCTCTGTAGACTGATACTAATCTCTCCATTAGTGTTACAGCTAGACCATCACGAGCAGCTCTAACAAAAACCAGGGCTAAAAGGAGCAAACACTTTCATAAGAAATAATCTACTTGTCAGAGAGAATGGTGGGTGGGAGCTGTTTATGGTCACCAGCAAGAATGCACTTAGGAGCTCTTGATAATGGTATCCAACAGCTAGCTTCTAATGACTAGAAGAGAGGGAAAGGAGAGAGAAAGGAGGAGAGAGAAAATAGACAAACAAGTTAAATCAAACTTCTCTTACTTGTGCACATTCATCAATGACAACCACATCAAAATGATCAATAGGTAAGTGCCTGGAGGGTTATCAAATAAAGAATCACCATGAGTGTTGCTTCTTATCATGATAATCTCTTTGTCTCTCTCTGTCTCTCTCTTACTTCAAAGGGCCGGTGGGCGTTGCTCCAGTATTTGTGGCCAGTATGACATTAGCTCCGCTCAAGATCTGTTGAACCAGTTTCTGCGTTACATAATTAATTGTAATGATTCATGATTATAGTGATGTCATTAGTCATTACTTCTTCTCTCTCTATCAGCTCCTTCTTCAAAGTTTTAGCTTCAGTATGCCATTTACGCCTCTCAGACGATGACTTAGCATTCCCGGCTTTACTCTAAAAAGAGCAGCAAAAGTTGAGCCCCATAAGATGATAATTACGTGACTCACCCAAGCAGAGCTCATTTCTTTCCTTACATCAAGAACAATGTCAGATCCATCAGTAGATGCTAGGATACTATCAAGTGAATACTGGAGTACTGATTGAACTAGTCTTGCCGGGTGACCGAGCCTAATAATCTTTAACTTTGGAGAAGATGCTGCTAATCTTTCGACAAGATTATCAACTGCAATGTTAGAGGGTGCAACAGCCAATACCTAATAGAATAATAAATAATGAGGGCAGGAGGATTTCTTACTTTATTATTTAGTGTAAGAGTTTCCTGGAGTATGTACTCAATGACTGTAGTTGTCTTACCAGTTCCAGGGGGTCCGTGAATAATGGCAACATCGGGTCTGGACAATGCAAAAAAGACTGCTCTCTTTTGGCTGCTGTCCAGCGACTGATTGAAGAATTTGAAATCGCTCGAGTCAAATTGAGTTTGTAATTGATCCAGCTGATAGGTCCATTTGGAATGAGAGGGGCCAGGAGGTGTGGCTTGAAAGAGTACGTCTACCAAATGAGAGGAAAGGATGGGGTCCATTGACTTGAGATCATTAAGAGCTCTAAAGACAAACAAGAGCAATTAAATGAAAACAATGAAAGGATGCCATTACTACACTTTAAGCATATACTATTACAAGAAGATTTTATTTCATTATAACATAAGAACGTGTTATGTTTCTGACTGTTACAATAGCCATTTTTGATGAGATATATGCCATGTAGTGCAAAAGCAACTTTAAAAGTTTATAAAGAATCCAATGTTGATTGGAATCAGCTCAAACTTTCTACATAACATAAGTACATGTACATGTATCAGGAAAAATCATGAAATCGAAAATTCTTTCCTTTTCATTTTTGACAAAATTTGGCCCGAGACCATGTACTATAGTACAGGAACTTTGGCTCAATTTTGAAGCAACTTCAGAAAATTCATAAAAAATTCAATTTTGATTGGAATCAGCTCAAACTTTTATACAGCGTAAGTACATATAAATGCATTAGAAAAAATAATAAAAATAAAGAATTCTCTTTTTTCAGTTTTGGTGAAATTTGGCCCGAGACCATGTACTATATAGTACAGGGACTTTGGCCCAATTTTTTAGAAACTTTTAAAAATCGCAAAAAACACAAATACATACAACATACCTCTTCATTCTTTTATAAGTTATGTCATTTGCGAGTTTTACTACTTGCAGACAGTCACCAAGACCACCCAGGGATACTTCTTCAGGTAGTTCCTCAAAAGCCACGCCCAAATGAACATCCGAGGACTTCACAACTACACCAGATACAAGTTGCCCTGGCAACAGACTCTGGCCCTTGCTAAAGATACCCACAATGTCACCTGAATGAGGCGATTACATATGCTACCATAGGAAAAAGTATTACCGCATGTTATAGAATGAGTAGGGAGTTTATGTCTCCCTAAACGATGAGAGAAGGTGACAATATGGCGGCCAAACAAACCAATTCTCTCAGACTCAATCCCAAGCTTTGAGAGACAGACTCCTTTAGTCTCCAACTCTTTGATATTTTTCAAATCAGTGGAAAGAAGAGAGAGTCCCTGGGCCACTTCTTCTTGTCGTTCTTGCTCAATCAGTTCTAAATGTTTCTCTACAAAGTCCTCCATGATGAGAAGAGACACACCTCCATGAAGCCACGCCTGTAACCCCGCCCTCTTGCATAATCAAGAAAATGGCTACTGGTGGAGAGAACAAAGATGGTGATATTCCCTTAGCTGTAGTCGGTGGTGGGCTCGTTGGCTCACTACAGGCTCTGTATCTAGCTCGTAGAGGCTATAAGGTTCTCCTTTTCGAGTCCAGAGATGACATAAGGAAGTCAGACTCGTGGGTTGGTAGGAGCATTAACTTGGCCCTTAGTTTTAGAGGGAGAGAGGCCCTGAGAGCCGTTGGCTGTGAAGAAGAGGCACTCTCTTTCGCCATTCCAATGTATGGCAGAATGATACACTCGCTCAATGGAAAGATGTCCTCGCAGGCTTACAGTGCAGAAGGGAAAGCCATTTACTCAATCGATCGGCTAAAATTAAACCAACTTTTGCTTAATTCCGCCGAAGCTCACCCCAACATTACGCTTTGCTTTGAACACAAACTCCTCCGTGCTGACCTCGGGAAGCAGTCCCTTACTTTTAAAAACCCCGAGGGTGAGAAAGAAGTATCGGTCGGTTTCACCTTTGGATGTGACGGTGCCTTTTCAACAGTGAGACGTCAACTGATGAGATGGGATAGACTCAACTACAGTCAGGAGTACATCCAACACGGCTACAAAGAGCTTCACATGCCTCCTGATTCTCAAGGAGAGTATGCCATGCCTCCTAACTACCTCCATATATGGCCACGTCAGGAATTCATGATGATAGCACTACCTAATCCTGATCAAACCTTCACCCTCACTCTCTTTATGCCGTTCAAAGTATTTGATAGCATAGAAACCGAGGAAGACCTTTTGTCGTTCTTCATGAAACACTTTCCTGACTCTATAGAGAAGATAGGAGGCGATAGGCTAGTGGAGGATTACTTTAAGAACCCGACTGGGTCCCTGGTGTCCATAAAATGCTATCCGTACTATCTTAATTGCTCCACTGTTCTGTTAGGAGATGCCGCTCACGCTGTAGTCCCATTTTACGGACAAGGCATGAACGCTGGTATGGAGGACTGTCTTGTTTTTGACGAGTGTCTTGAAAATGTGACGAAAAGTGGAGGAGGACTAGAAAATCTTGGATCTGCAGCTAAATCCTATTCTGAGATGAGGTGGAGAGATGGTCATGCAATAGCAGAGCTCTCGATGTATAATTACATTGAAATGAGGTCCCATGTTAACAGTCGCCTCTACCTCATAAGAAAGAGCATTGATGATATTCTCTTCTTTCTATTTCGAAGGTCTTTCATTCCACTTTATAGTATGGTTGCGTTTACTAGGATACCTTATCACGAGGTGATTAAGAGAAGCAACAGGCAGAAGGTCTTAGTTAACAGGTTCATGTATGTTTCTGGTGTTATTCTGATTGGAGGCATTGGAGGTTTTCTTGCTCTTCGGATATTAATAAGTCATCTGTCTCTTTCATCCTATATTTATTTGTTCAGAAAATTATCCTAATAATTTTTTGTGTAATAGTAATGATATTTTTCTCTCAGAAAAACAATAATAACTATGAGTGGGTGTTAATAATCCATGGGGCTGTCTTATTAAAATTAATAGATAGGCGTGTTGTAGATATGGATGTTAGGGTAAGGACACTAAAAAGAGTTCTTGGAGAGCTTATTCATAAGTTTAAGCCTGAACTGTATCGCGAAGAAGCAAAGCTAAGACACAGGAGAAGTTAGCAACCTAATTCATACACACACACACATAGCATGAAGAATAATTATTAATTTAGCAATTATAATATTTGTCATATTTCTAATAATTATTTTGTAGTCAGTCATGATCCAAGCAGCAGTAGTTACTGGTCTGCAACTTTCCACGAGTTATATGTAAGCTCAGACAAGTCTGGTGACTCTTCAAGAGACGACCTTCTATTCTACATACAATACGATAGCAAAATGGTTTGTACTCTTTAAATTTACATGAACATTCAACACTTGTTTTTTGAACCTTAGAAAAAAGAAGACGTCTTGGTTGTACGTTTCGACACAAAAGCCATACCAGAGTAATCATCACATTTTAAAAAGATGAATGATGACATATTTTTATGTTTAGAGGTGACAACCCTAATGTATTCTGGGACGAAACGCTCTACATTAATCTATTGCTACATGAGGTTAGTTGGTGAGGAATGAGCTACAGTAATAAGAGGGGTAAGGTTTGTGAACATCAAATCGAATAACGAGGGCAAAGAGAATTGTAGACGCATTATGTCATAATTGAGTATATCTGAGATTTTATCTTTATTATTTTATTGTTGTTGTCATTGTTTTATTATTGTTGTTATTCTGCTTTTTAGTTTACCTATTGCTTGACTTGCTGTACGTTAGCAGCTGACTCTAGTTCTGTCCCTCTCTCAGCAAGAGTCATACAAAGGGTTGAACTGGTATGGGATAATTTGATTTTAATGTACATCTATAATTCTTACTGTAGGATGTATATCCAACTCATTTAAGTAGAAGGTAACTGATAGAGAGAAGGAGGGTGGGTGAATATTATTGATTCATTTATTTGTACCCAGGATGGACACAAAGGAAGAAGAAACAGCTACGTGTTATCCAAACTTAAACTTCATTATAGATAGCTTCCAAGAGGTGAGGAATTAAAAATCATATTTGCTCAACTTAGGATTGTTTATCAATCATTGGTGGTTGTTATGATTAACAGTTGCTAATTTTCATGTTTTAAGCTTGTGTTTAGTCAGCTATGCTTTTATAATCATTCATTATGGGCTTTTTGTAGCTTTTTGGTCATCTTACGTTGTCTTCTCCCGGAGAAAAAATAGCAGTCCAGATAACAGCTACTAATCCTGTTAGTTTTATTAACATCACCAGACAATATGATTACCAATTCTTTCATGTCTGCAGTATTTGGCAGGGAGAAGACCTATTTTTGTCGGTGGGCTAGACTACAAAGTCCTGAGGGCATCTTGCGATCAAAAAGAGGAAGAAAGGAAAGAGAGCGGGTCCCTTTTCCAGACTCTCTTTCGTCGGAAAAGCCTCAAGAATGTGGACAGGTTTCATTTCATTCCTATGGAGGGTCCAAACGGGAAGGGTCACGCTGAAATGGCAATATGTTCCATAGACTCTGAGAGTGTTACAAGTGATGACATACCCACACCATTGGAGCCCAGTCTACCAGTAGACACCAATCAACCATTGGGTACAAGTACACCAGTAGACACCAGTCAGCCATTGGAGCCCAGCACACCTTTATCGCCAACCAGTCCTATTTTTAGTGTTCATACATCGAATGAGAATCTCATTGGATCTGGTAAGTGTTTATCGAATATAAATTTTCAATGTATTATCTAATATACATGTGTGTTATACTTGTACTTGTAAATTACTGCTTATTTTTGTTATGTTTCCTTGTGATGGTGGTCACTCCCAGTCCCACTTAATTACTATTTGTATATGTATGGGTTGCATGATAGAGGACTGACCTTGTGCCTTGTAACTTGATATTTACACTGCTCGCCTTTAATGGTCTGATTGTACGTGTGTTGTAGATCCAAAGACAAAACAATCATCTACAAAGAAGAAGGGAAAGTGAGTTTTGGACTAATACTTGCCCTCTCACAACAAAGATAAATATGATTATGATAATAATACCTTGTATAGGAGGTATCAGCCAAAAGAGGGCCAAGCTCCCATTCACACTTATCTGACATTTGTACAGCTACCATGGTATTCAGTGATTGAAGGTATAATTAATTCTCATTCATTTGATAATGTAATTGTCATTGTTATTATTGTGCAATAGATATACTAAAATCTGATAAAGAGCCTGTATTGTGACAGTGGTATAGCCTGAAGCACTTTCTCGACGTTACTATTTTTATTTCTTTAAAATTGATATTTTTATGTCAAGTGGTATTATTTAATTATTGTGATTAATTATAATTACATGCTAGTAAAATTATTCGCATATCTTCATAGAGCAACATGTCTCTCCCCCCCTCCACTTATTAAATGATGGAGAGAGAGTATGTTAGTTTAATCTTTTAATAGTTTTGATAATTGTACTGTACTCTTAGACTTATTGTTAGCCACAATACAAGCCCACTAACCATCAGACATAATAGAATAATATACTCACTATAACTTCATACATTTGAATGTAGGATCATTGCTATTGCTTGATGCATGTGAATGAAGAATAGAGATTAGAGAAAGAAAGAAGTAATAAGCTTCCTCTTTAATGCTCTGTGAGGTCTCAGCTATAGCGATTGCTGATATGTGAAATTTTATAAACAACATATTCTCACGCTCCCAATCGCATTAGTTGCCATGGCGCTGTTATGATTAGCTCGCCAGTTAGTATGTTTTCAGGCAATCATGCTTATGGATATGTGGAGGATAAACAGAAGCTAGACTTGTCTCACACACCTGCCGTTTGATTCTGTCGGGGCCTACTTTGAAGTTTGGGCGTATGCCTCAATCATTTATTCTCGAATCGTATGTGACACGTTATTTACTTTCAAAGGGCCCTTGGCAGTGACAACATGTGGACAGCAATTATGATTATTTAAAATACCCATTGCTATTTTTGTGCAATTGTGAATATATAATTTTAGCAGAATGAGATGCTGCTTTCAGTTGCAAAACAGATAATAATTAGTATTAATCGTGCAGCTGGTCATTGGTGGGAAGCAGCGGTGTGCTGTGTACAATATGCACATGTGCCTCTGTACATCTATAATGTTCCTTATATTATGTGCTTTGTGATCCAGTTAGGTCTGCCTCCAAAAACCCACACACTCTTTGAGGAGGACGTACAGATACCACTTCATTTTCTAAGAAATTTTGTAATAGTTAGTATTATTATTATGAAGTCACAGTGAGCAATGTCATCATGATGATCACACTGGTCCTTCTGGTGTTGTGTTTTCGTATGATTGTTATTGCTTTCCTGCCTCCTTAAAATTCAATATTGAGCAATTATGATTAGGTTGACATATTTGTGGAGTTTGTGTACACACAGACAATATTATTTAATATGTGCAGTATGGCTTTGTGGTTGGATATCACAGTACTGTGTAGTATTGACCCTTCCGCTATTATATAGATCTAGCTAGGCGCCTGAGAGTCGCCGATCTCTTATAAGAGAAGGAGAGCGTTAATCAGATGTCTATGAATCTCTTTAACTCTGGGGAGTGTGTTGTCTCAACTTTCGCGCTGTTCCTGTCATCTTTGTAAACTCATTTTTAAGGAGTGGATGAGAAGGAGACCCATTCCGTCCAGCTCACAGGGCTCTGGTAAGAAAAAGCAGAGAGGGAGAACCCAGGCTTTAGTATTCAATAATATTACATCGAGATGAATTCGCTTGTGAGAATTATGTACTTTCTACTAGCACAGACCTTTGCTTCACTGCTGGTATCTCTCCTATCTTCTACCATCTTCACTCACGCTCTACCCCTCTCTGGCTGTAACTCCACAGATGAATTTTATAACATGACAAGCGGTTCGTGTAGAACCTGTACAAACTGCTCCTCGCTGGGATTAGCCACATTGAGCGAGTGTGGGTCTGATAATGATACAATATGCTCCTGTCCAGAAGGACATTATTTCAACTATACTATAAGGTCCTGTACACGCTGCACAGACTGTTTCATTGACAGACCACGGTACCAGACCATAAAACAGTGCACAGCTACCTCAGACGCTGTGTGCCAACCCTGTCAAACAGGCTATTATTATGTGTTGAGCTACCAGCGATGCCAATTGAACTGTTTAGCATGCCCCACTGGTAAATGTGAGACTGAAAGCAGTGAACAGTGTCAATGTCCACAATGTCTAGTGGGTCCATTGTGTACAGTACAAGACACGATAACACCAGCCTGTCAACCTGATACACCCACCACTGCTCCACCTAACACAGTACTAACCCCTGCTTACGACGACCAGTCCTTCTCCACTGTCAGCAGTGCACTGATTGCTGTCGGGGCCGTCATGTGCATTGTTATTTTTTCAGCTTGCTTCGTGTTTCTGGGTGTCGCCACGTCTTGTCGAAAATCAGATAGCAACTCGGAAACCTCGTCCAGTAGTGATGGACTCTCGGCAAGCAATCGAATAGCGATCGTTGGTAGATCGAGAAATGCCGTCGTGTCGCCATCTCTTGCATCCCTGTATGCTAACAACAGACATTCACCGTCTCCGTTGCAGGAGTATAGAACGTCAGTGGATCTATTAAAGTTTTCAAACAGTAGCCTATACACCACAGGGAGCAGTAACGGCAGTTGGAGCACCATAAAAGGAAGTCCAAAGGCCAGTAGATCGAATTCTGCTCCACTAGTATGACAAGTTGACAGCTATGTTTGAGTCCACCGTTTGTCTTCCTGTCTCCCTCTCTCTTTGTATCATATTATAAAGCTATTCTTTCAGAGTTATATACTTATGTCAAATCATACCCAACATCTTGTTCACAGATACTTCTTTCTATCATACTCCTCTCTCTCCTCCTTCCCTCCCTATCTCTCTCTAACATATATAAAGATATATCTGTCTATCTCTCTCTCTCTTTCCCTATTGTAAAGATTATAACAAAGTCAAAATCTATCATTCTATTTTTGATTGTTTTTGTTGTAAAAAATACATTTGACCCCTGACTCTTAAAATTCATTAAATTTTATGCCTCAACTAATGAGACCACAAATTATCATACCCAGTATGTAACACAATACAGCTACTAGCGTGATAAGTAGATAGGGAAAGGGAGTAGAGTAAACTTGATGACCTATACTGCAGACCAGGCTATTTTTGACAATACAGAAGTATGATCTCAATTTGACTTAAAGGAAATATGCATGTCATTTGTGTCTGTTCCATTATACGCTGGGCCTTAGAGTCAAAATTAAGTGTGAACTGTGCTCAATGTCTCAATGGAGAACAAGGACAAAACATGCATGTCTAGGCTGCCCTCTCATGTGATTAAAAAATGATTTTTAAGAATATAAATAAATAAATATTAATAAGGATCATGTGAGTGCCAAAAGAGAAAAATAAAAAAGAGAGAGAGAGAAGAGATTAAAGTCACTTCTTGCTCTGCTTCAAGAAATCGATCAGACCTATTGAAATAGAAGAAGTAGACCTTATTCAAGCTCATATACATGTAGATGGGGGTTGCTACAGATACTGGACAGTAACAGCTGGAACTAAGGAAATCAAAAGAAGCCATGCAGGCTTTGCCCTAGTAAGGCAATACTGTCCAATATAAATCATCAATTAGATTATGGACAGACATATAACCACGAATTCTTACATGATAATAATAATTGTTTAATAGAAAAAGAGGGTAACAATTATGATTATTAGAACAAGCATTAATTTGCAGCTGGTTTGATAAAACAAGAAAAACAAAGTCGCCTTTCAAAATCTAAGCTGTCACAACAACACCCCTAGATACTAATTAGTCTGATTTTAATTCATTTTTAAAGGAGCTAATAAGGAAGGTCTAGACTTGACTTTTCATCATTAACAATGTGCTAGCTGTTTACCTTGTTAGCACCAGAATCACCTCTGGCAGGGCTTTTGCATCCACCCTCCAAACACCACCACCACACAATACAAGTGGCCACAAGCACTAAAAGGCTTGAAACATTAAATACATAAAGCACCTGGTGGTTGAGGATCATTGTGCAGGCAGAAATCCCATTAAGCAACCACTAATTAATTATAATTCAAACCAGCAACAATAAACAAATTTGTACCAGAATAGTACGTGAGAGTGGAAGGGCCCAGAGGTGCTAGTTAGCAAATTAAATGCAAAAATGTATAAGAGCTAGGGGCAAAGGACAATTCCCATAGGCATATATACAACATGAGAGAGACACACCCATCATAAATTAATATTGAAATAATTACAACCCACAGTGCAGGATAAAAGGAGGATAAAGGTATTATATAATATATTATAATACATACAGGCAGCCTTGCAGCTGCTACAATATAAGGCTATGCAGCATACACAGGAAGATAACCAGTAAAATTCAATTTCCCACACTCTAGCACATTCTGTAGTACATACATGTACACACACACCCATAAATTAGTAAAATAGATATAGACTAATCGACATGAGTTCATGAGAAGTGGTGGCCTAATTGTTAATTGACAAAGCAGTCAAGGGCAATAGTTTGCAATAAGAGGGTTAGGTTTGTTTGGAAACATGCTCATATTTTACTTCAATTAAGGAATACAAATATTAATAAAGCATTGGAGGTGACATAAAATCATTATTAAGAGATGACAATACTCTCTTTGTCTCTTACTTAACTCTTCTCTCTCTCTCTCTCCCCCCACCCTCTCTCTCTCTCAGTTACTATACAGTCAAACATTACCTGAGGGTTCATATCGCACTGTTAACACTATGTCCCCATGACTTGGTATTTCCTATATTAAAGAAAGGAAGTGAGGTCAAATCGAAAGTCTGTAATTACATTCTTAGCCTAAGAATGCAATTACGGAATCTTAATTAAACTTAGGCAAAGAGAGAGAGAGAGCAAGTGAGAGCAAGTCATAAGAAGAGTAATGAGTAAAGGCTGCCATTATATAAGTTTTTGAAACACGTTTTTAACTTCAAACGATCATCGGATGCTAATGAGGAGTATGACCTCAAAATCACAACCCAATTAACTCATTATGCCCACTGGAGCAGAACCATAACAGACACAAGCATGCTACTAATAATCAAAATAGAATTGAATTTCAATTGCAGCCACACTTGTGGCAACGCTGTGTTGTCCTTGTTGTTCCTAGGCAGTAAGCCGCAGTAGTAAGAGAGAAATTGATTTACTTAATGGTAGCTGGGGCTTCACAAACACTTAATAATAACAATGATAATAATAATGATAACAACAAAACAATAACAATAACAATAACAATAATAATAATAATAATAATAATAACGATAATAGGATAATCATGATACAGCTAGTCATATGCATGAGTGTATCTAAAAAAGGAGTTTGAAGGCCCTAGGACTATTAGTGTGTGAAGTAGCAGTATGGATTGATTACTGTCAAAATGTACTGTACATCTCATATCAGAAATATTTTCAATCATTAGTAACTTAGCACAGTTTGTATAGCTATGCCAGTAAACATAAGCCCTTGTGTGCTTCAATGCAAGAGAAAAACAAAACACGAATTTCATACCAGGAGCAGGTAATAGTAGTAAGACTGGCTTCGAGACACTTTCCCATATCAGATTAAGGAAATATGCCAAAATGAGTAATTATGCTTGTGTGTGATTAATTTAGTAGAGAACAAAGGCAGATCATTTTCAATTGTAATAGTAGCAACATACCTGCAGTACATGTTGTGCTTCAAAGCTTGCCATGTTACCTGAGAAGAAAGAGAGTGTATGCGATATTGCAAGGTGTGAAATGAATGAAGATCCATTCGTGAGTAAACAAGCTCGCAAAATATGCAATGTGTAAAATGGCTAGCATCTGATATGCTGTACAAAAGCTTCAAGCTGAAATTTGACTTTATAAAGTTGCTATAAAATTTAGCCAAAGACCCTGTACTATGGTACAGGGTAATTCACCAAAAATGGCTAAGAGAGAATTCCCCATTTTTTTCTGATACATAATTACATATACATGTTCTTATGTTATACATAAATTTTGGGCTGAGTTAGATTAAATTTGAATTTCTTATAAATTTTAAAATTTTCCTTATTTCTTAATTCAACTCAAACTTTCTGCACAGCATAAAGGCACCAATAGATATACATGTACTCCTTACCACAACTCATTCCGTTTATAGAGAGAAGTCGATCCCCAACTCTTAAAAGGCCACACCTCTGAGCCACTCCCCCAATGGGCAAGTCACTAATGAATAGACCAGTCCTACTGAGCCCTTGGACTTGAATCCCGAGAGAACTTGTTTCCAATTCAGTCCCTTTTCTTTGTAGGGTAACCGAACGAGGCTGATACTGAGTCTTTACTACCAGAACCTAAAATATACATGTATAATAATAATAATAATAATAATAATAATAATAATAATAATATAATAATAATAATGATAATTAATTTACTACGGAGCTCCTCATTATAATTGTTTTTTTCAGCATGACTAAGAAAACAGTATACATAGCAGGCACTATGGGTCATGTTCATTGGCAACGGCCTAATTGGTGGTCTGGCAGGGAGTCTATTGTCAATAATGCATTATTACTTCATTTCTGTGTGGGCATGACATTCTGTGTGGGTATGACTGGTGGTATGAGGTCTAATCCCGTATTGAGACTGGATGTACATATGTATTTACATTTTTGGCAAACAGTCAATATATGAACACAAACACACACCCCACGACTAAATCATTAAAAATCAATAAAATATAAATTAGAATATAATACACATACTTCTTGTAACTCTTCAGAGTGAGTGAGTAATGGAGTATCAGGTAGGGGACTGAGAGGAGGAGGGAGGGGGACGTCTAATGGACTCAAAGGTGGAGCTATAGTGTATGTCATCATATACAATAAAATGAATTATCTATATATACATGTAGTCATGTACTAACAGGATGATCCATTACAAGTAGTGTTGTCTGGTGACACACCCACAATGTCGTCTGAGTTTGAAACCCTGCCCATAGGATTTGATTCTAATTGAAGAGCATCTATGTTGGGTAAGGAGTCAGGCTCGGTTACATCGGATATCTAAAGATAAAATAAAATTTGTGTCCGATCGAGAGATTAGAAATTAACTTGGTGGTGTTTTTCTCTCAGTTGGACTAGGTGTTGAAACAGAGGGCTGGAAAGGGTTGAGACAACTGATTCCAGGGGTCTGAGAACTTCAGAATCAACACCAGAACTCTCCGAATGAATCAATAGCTCTTTTATAACCTTCAAAACCCGTCCAAGACCTAAAAATAAATAAAACTAAAGAGATATGAGATATTCTTTTACTTTCTTCAGTTATCGCCATTTTGAGAAGGCGTGGTCACACTTTCCCGCCAAATTTGGCGGGGCTGGGTTTAAGGCGTGGCTAAAATTAAAAGTGGGCGTACCTCACTCCACATAACCTCTCTCTCTCTCTCTCTCTCCTTCATTCCCTCTTCTCTCTCTCTCTTCAACATGAGTAGAGAGAAGCCTGGCTGTCTCTTAATCTGCAGTGCTCATCAAAAAGGCAAGCACTAATAAAAAATACAAAAATAACAATTCATTTTTTAATTTATGATAAAACCAATCAATAGGTGTGACTGCTCAGTCCTTCATCCATTCCTTTACTCTGACATCATCAGCTTTTAATGTATTTCTTACCACACCTGGAGTGAGTACTATGCACTAATTGTATTCTGGTTAAATCATTTTTTAATATCCTCTTGATTTTCCTCCTTTTGACGTGCACCTCAGAACACCTGGAGTGGAGTACTCTACTCCCTCTCACTATCTCATAACACGTGACACATATGTACATGTATCACATATGTCATTATCATATATCCCAGTGTGCATGGAAGGATATTTCATCATTGACTAGACATTGTTACCTAATGTCCTTTCTCTCTCCCCATAGGGTGCACCTGTTGAGTTTGTAAACATTGATGACTCCAATAGACAGTGGATAACTGACTTTAGGTCCAAGGGATTATCTAATCCACACAAACTTGAAGAAATCGATAGTGAGGAAGAGAGAGAGAGAGAGTGGAGGGAAAGATACTAATCATTTTTTTTATTTAAGGCTCAAAGTTCATGACATTAGTGATACCAGATTCTCCAGGTGCTTTATTTGATTTGAGTAACAATGCAGAGCTGGCAGGCATCATTAACTCTTTTACCAGAGATAAAAGTAATAACAATATGTCCCTTTACCAGTACCTCTTCTACTTCCCTCCTCCCAACTATAGAACCAATGTGTGCCATAGGATATGGAGTAGCTGCCCTATTCTCCACTTTGGACATACACTCACAAAAATGGTACTTTGACAAGCATTCACTAACAGCTGTAAGTATATGATATGTGGCATTATAAGGGGGATGACCCTTTTAATCATGATAGCCCTCTCATGCTGAGATTCTTAAAAGAGAAGATTTTCCATCACTACCCATAGTACCACCTGATTTCATAAGAAAGCATGGCGGGACATACAGCGGTGAGTTTCAAGTTATTACTAAGTTGTTATTCATTTATCTATAGCTTCACCAGATCCGTCATCCCTCTATGTGGTGGTGGACAATTTCCTTGTTACTGGACAAAACGAGCAGTCAACATTGACAGGTGTTCAAAACCTCATATTACTCTCAAATGCAAGGTAATTTATTATTTATTCATTATTAATTATTGCCATACATGTACTTGTATTTTTATTCACTTTAGGCTGGCACGTACAAGATAAATGGCATAATGACATTTCTGCAGATATTATCATTGTTATTATTATTATTATTATGATTATTATTATTGCTAATATTGTTTTTGTATAAATTAATTTTTTACTTGATCACAAATTCATTTGATTGGGCAGTAGTCAGTAGCTTTCTCCATGAAAATTATCAAAATTTATCAAGAATTGTGTAACACAATTCAATTACGCAAAGCAACAGAAACAACTCTAAATTTAAGACAGTCATCCTTTAAATACTGAACTTGTCTGATGGGGTCATGATGAAGCTCCGATTTCGCTATGAAAAGTGACTTACCCCAACCTTGACCAGCTCGGTCAACTTGTGTAACTCTAAAATCAGAGAAAAAGGAATAGAAGGAGAGAGGGGGAGCAGAAGAAAAGAAGTGATAAAAGTTGCACCCTTGTGTGGTTATACAAATAATTCAATTAAAACATTAGCATGTTACATGAGCTAACCTCCTGCAGTACTGCTCTGGCGTACGATCGTTAAAATCGGTCATTTGTTCATGGTGACATTCGTCCTTTAACTGATTGAGGAGCTGTATCGTTATAGCTCCCCTAAAAGGCCACATCAGCATGTCGTCATGCTCACCTTTCATGAGATACGAGTGGACGGACACGTGAGTTCCTTCCCCATTACCAAGGCCTTGAGGTGCTATCCTCACACACATCTTGTATCCGTTTGGGTGTGTGTAAAATGGAGAGCAGAACCATAGCTCTGGGTTTGAGCAGCGTCGTGCGTAATTATCGAATACAAAGTCGTACGGGACGAGTCTTTTCCCTCCCGTAGGAAATGATTCTTCAACTGGAGTAGTAAATTGATTGTTAAGCGTAACTAGACGGGGGAGATCGTCCTGTGCCATTGCAAGCATTTGTTGTTTAAGTATTGCAATGTCTACTGTACAGGACTTTAAGTCAAGTTTCAGTTGAGCTATGATCTGTTCATTGGTCATATTTGCCCTCTTTAATTGGGTCACTGTTGCCTTCAAGGATTCATTTTCGGCTTCTAGGGCTTGTACCCTTCGTGCTATTTCCAGCGGATTAGACGATGGACGCTTCGGGCATGTAACATCTTCATGATTCTGCAATGAGAGTCTTTGAATCATCTCACCACAGTCATTGATGCATTTAAGTAGAACGTAAGGGCACTCTCCCTCTCTCTTATCAGCTTGCATGTGACCGGATAAATCCTTTAATTCTCCAGTCCAGGGGCATCCTCTTGACTTATGCATACAATAGACCTTGAGGCCATTGATGGTACGCTTCAGACCTTTATTCAGGACAGCTTTCAAGTGCTGGTCCTTACATAGTGGGCAGGGTTTTCTCTTCACTGCGTTTAGACAGGAAAGACAAAAGTGATGTCCGCAGCATTGGGTGAGATGAGGCTCGTTGAGTACATCCAAACATATAGAGCAGTATATCTCTAGCTCTGGAGGGACAGGATTCACAAACTCAATACTTTCTACATATTCTGATTCAGTACCACCCTCACCTGACGACATTTTTACTTAGGCCACGCCTTTTGCAATACGCCCACATTGAGCATGATAAGCGCTGCAAGTGCAAACAAAAAATAAAAATAATAATGGCTAGTGCCTCGTGGAATGATGCTCAGCAGACTGATGGTGCCCCATATGGTGGTTATAGTTGCAATTTTGTTCATGGCGATCCTCCAGATGAGTACCTATGTCACATCTGTACACTGGTAGCACGGGATCCTCAACAAGTTACCTGCTGCTCCAATATATACTGTGAGAGCTGTCTGGATACACTAAAAGAGAAGGGCCAACTTGGCCAAGGGTTTATCTGCCCAACTTGTCGTAGCTCACTAGAAGGAAAGTACTTTAAAGATGGAAGAGTAGAAAGAGGAATAAAGTCACTTGAGGTTTATTGCACTAACGCTGATAGTGGGTGCCAATGGATGGGGACTATTAAGAATATGAACACTCATCTTAATAATAGCTGTACCTGTCAGCTGGTACTTTGCACAAATGGATGTGGAGAGAAGATTAGGAGAAGTGCACTGAAGACACATCTAACTGACAACTGTACTAAACGTACGATTAACTGTCAGTATTGCAACCGAAAAGGTCGACACCAGCTCATAACAAGCAGGAGTCATTTTGATGTGTGTCCTGATCTCCCAATCCAATGCAGTAACGAAGGTTGCGATGAGAAGATATTGAGACGTTCACTAGCATCACACAATGAGACCTGCCCTAAAGCTATCATACCATGTGAATACAATACCGTTGGATGTGAAAAGAGAATGAAGAGAGAAGAACAAGAGAAGCACAATGAAGAATCAATGAAACAGCATCTTGATGCAGCAATGAAGAAGATTGAGGTACAACTTCCAACCAATCAAGTCATTAAGCTAAATCGATTTACAGAAAAGAAAGAAGAAGAAGAAGATTGGTATAGCCCAGGCTTCTACACTTCTCCTGGAGGATATAAGATGTCATTAAATGTCATCACTAATGGTAATGGCAAAGGTAAAGGCACGCATATCTCTTGCTTCATATGTCTCATGGCAGGAGCATATGATGATACATTGGAGTGGCCATTTCAAGGAGAAATTACTATAGAACTACTGAATCAACTGGAGGATAAGAATCATAAGAAGATTACTATACAATACAATGAATCAACAGATGACAAATACAAGCAAAGATTAAGGGAAGGCAGAAGCATTGCAAGTGGACGAGGATATACACAATTCACATCACATGAGCAGTTAAAGTATAATCCAGTCACTAATTGTCAGTATCTTAAAGATGATAGTCTGTACTTCAGAATCAATGTCAAGGCCACATCAAAGACAAAATTATGGCTAGTAGGGTCCATCTAATGCTGAAGGATATATGGACACAATGTAATGCTGTAGGATCTGATTGAACATGCACACATCATGAACTCATATTGAGTTCAGTCATTATCACTTATCAATGTTCACTTTTATTCAGTCAAAATTTTCATTTAATCATTCAATTAATTTAATTAAGTGTTTGGTTCCTTAGATGGTGCCTAACTGTGTCCAGCAATGATCCTAGGCTCAATGGACACTACATTGATTTGTGATTATTTTTCTTGAATTGTTTATTAGGAACCGGAAAGGCCAGTAGGCCACGCCATTTACCTTTTCACCACGCCCATAAAGCATGAGCAAGCATGGCTTCATTGGCTTGTAGTTCTTCTTATGACAGTTGTCAATATGGTGGTTATAGCTTTAAGTTTGTTGATGATGATCCTCCCAATGAGTATCTATGCCACATCTGTACACTGGTAGCACGGGATCCTCAACAAGTTAGCTGCTGCTCCAATATATACTGTAAGAGCTGTCTGGATACACTAAAAGAGAAGGGCCAAAGGTTTATCTGCCCAACTTGTCGTAGCTCACTAAAAAGGAAGTACATGTACTTTAAAGATGGAAGAGTAGAACGGGGAATAAAGTCACTTAAGGTTTATTGTACCAACACGGATAGTGGGTGCCAATGGACAGGGACTATTAAGGATATCGACACTCATCTAAATAGTTGTACCTATCATGAACTGGTACCTTGTACCAATGGATGTGGAGAGATGATTAGGAGAAGTAAACTGGAGACACATCTGACAGACAACTGTCCTAAGCGAATTGTTAACTGTCAGTATTGCAAGCGAAGAGCCACACACCAACTGATAACAAGCTGCAGTCATCTTGATGAGTGTCCTGACCTCCCAATCCAATGCAGTAATGAAGGTTGCGATGAGAAGATACCACGACGTTCACTAGCATCACACGAGGAGACCTGCCCTAAAGCTATTGTACCATGTGAATACAATACTGTTGGATGTCATAAGGTAATGAGGAGAGAAGAACAAGAGAAGCACAATGAAGAAGCAATAAAACAACATCTGAAGGCAGCAGTGAAGAAGATCGAGGTACTACTTCCAACCAACCAACTCTTTAAGCTAAATGAATACACAGAACTGAAAGAAGAAGAAGAGGATTGGTATAGTCCAAACTTCCACACGTCACCAGGAGGATATAAGATGTCATTAAATGTTGTTGCTAATGGAGATGGTGATGGTGAAGGCACACACGTCTCTTGCTTCATAAATCTTGAGGCAGGAGAATATGATGATTTGTTGGAGTGGCCATTTCAAGGAGAAGTTACTATAGAACTGCTGAATCAACTGGAGGATAAGAATCATAAGAAGGATATTGTTACATATAATGAATCAACAGATGACGAATACAAACATAGAGTGAGTGGTGGTAGAAGCACAGCTGGGTTGGGTTTTATGCAGTTCATATCACATGAAGAGTTAGAGCATAATCCAGCTACTAATTGTCAGTATCTTAAAGATGATAGTCTGTACTTCAGAGTCAGTGTAAAGGTTACAAGTACATCAAAGACAAAGCCATGGCTAGTGAGATCAGCCATATAATAGACATGCTTTATTGTGTTAACACATTAGTCTTTACATTATGTTGTACATATGTACTTCACATTAACAAGAACAACAATAAATTAATAATAATAATAATTAAGAAATCCATAGTTTGGGTTATTTAGTAAAAGCAAATGTTTGTGGTACACTAGTCACTGTAAAAGTATATCCACCTTCACTCTCTCTCCTTCTTGACTCTACACAAATAAATCATTAACTGACAGAATCCACTCTTGACAATAACAATGCAAGAAATTTTGGTGGCTTTTTAGTATTGGCAATTCTATAATAATTACATTTGTAATGCAACAGGTGTTTTTATATTAGTGCTTTTTGCAGCCATTTGTCATTAAGGAAGCTCTGAATAACTTGAAACAAAATGGCAGAGTTTATTGTTGGTGATACCAGCATAAAAATTAATTCAAAACTTGGCCAAATTTTTTAGGTATACAGTCATGGGAAGCAATGGATTGTGTGCTAAGTGGTTAACCTTGTGCAGCTCTACGTTGGTCGGCAGTGAGAAACAAGCTTTGTAGTTTGAGGGTCATTTCTTCATTAACGGAACTAGCAACAAGTGCAAACCAGTCAGGATCTGATGTCTGGACAGCTAAAAACAATAATAAATGTATATATCAGTCGAAATAAATGAAACTTAACTTATAAACATAAAGATATGCTGTGCATTAGACTACCAAAATATAAATTCAATATGTACCTTGGAATGTCTCTTTAAAGGTAGTGTACTCGTCAACATTGTCTTCATCGTCAATACAAGTTTGATAATCGATTTCTAGCATTGTCTGTGCAAGTCCTAGCTCATCATCATCTTCCTCTTCTTCTTCACCTAACTATAATTGAATGAGAGGGAGAGAAGGGGAAGCAAAGGCAATAATAAGTGGAAAGTCGTCCTACGTGTACATATACATGTACATGTATAATTATAAAGGTTGAAAAAATAATGAATGATTATTATTCAAATATGACAGCAATTAGAATACATGTGTTGTAGCTAGCTACGTGTACATGTATTTAAAAGCTTGTGTACAAATAAAATTAATTGATCTTCAAATGCTATGACTAGTTTCAGCTCTATTATTCAAAAGTTCTTAAATCAGGGTTTCTCGGGCCCAATTTTTGAGTAACTTAAAAATTTTTGAAAATAAAATTTTGATCGGAATCAGCTCAAACTTGCTACAAAACATAAGAACATGTATATGTATCAGAAAAAAATTATAAAAAAGGACTATGCTCTCCTAGTCATTTTTGGAAAAATTTGGCCGAGGATCCTGTACTATAGTACAGGGACTTTGGGCCGATTTTTGAGTAACTTTAAAAATTCATAAAAAATCTAACTTTGATCGGAATCAGCTCAAACTTGCTACAAAACATAAAAACATGTATGTATACCAGAAAAAAATTATAAAAATGGGCAATACTCTCCTAGTCATTTTTGGAAAAATTTGGCCGAGGACCCTGTACTATTAGTAACGCGGTAGCGTTACTAAGTAGGATTCACCCCCAAACAAAATGGCTGCCACGACTTTTGCAGCCTTGCTATACCTAGTACAGGGACTTTGGGCTGATTTTTGAGTAACTTTTAAAATTTATAAAAAAATCCAATTTTGATTGGAACCAGCTCAAACTTGCTACACAACATAAGAACATGTATATGCATCAGAAAACATTATAAAAATAAAGAATTCTCTCCTAGTCATTTTTCGCAAAGATTGACCTAGGACATAGTACAGGGACTGTGGCCCAATTTTTGAGTAACTTTAAAAAATTTGTAAAAAATCAAATTTTGATCAGAATCAGCTATACAACATCAAAACATGTATATGTACCCAAAAATTATAAAAATGAATAATTCCCTTCTTGCCATTTTTGACAAAACTTATAAATAAAATACTATGGATCAGGGTTTTCTACAAAGCTCTACTGAGCAAGCTAAACAGCACACCTCATGAGCTGGCAAAAAGCTGAGCACTATATATATACTCAAATCTTGTGGGGAGCTCTGTCTTAAATATTAGTGAGCCCTTACTTTACTGGCAGCTGCTCCTATTTTCTGTACTAGAGGATTTCTTTGCTTTTTGTCATCTTCTTCATCGTCAAGTTCTTCATCTAAAGTAAACCAACACAGTGGTTAAAGTACTGCAAGTAATAATCAGGTATTTTATACCTTCATCTTCTTCTTCCTCAATGGTACCATCTTGAACTCCTTCATCTTCCTCATCTTCAGCTTCTCCTTCTGCCTCTTCTATTGGACAGAAAGTAAAAACAGTAAATGAGATGACGACACAATAGTTGGACGCAAAACAGCTCTAGAAATCAAAAAATTCTTATTTTCAATACTACTATAGTACTAATACATTTGCTAATGTAGCACTACTACATTAGTAAGAGTAGGTGTACATAACATGGAGTATAATATTATTATGAACTTAAATCATGAACTCTTAATGTTCAATGCATTACTATTATGCATTACTATTACGCTATGTCTGAAAACTACTCCAGCAGAGTGATAATTGTACAAATAGTATCATCATTATAATGTATTATGCATCTTACTCTTATAAGCAGCCAACAGCAGCTCCAACTGGTGTAGTATCATTGGTAGTATGTGTCCTGCATTGTTTTGTAATGCACTTGGTCTCAATGGACACTGCAATACAGTACATAGTCCCAGCACTGAGAGCTTGCGATCATGAATGCTACAACAAAAAAGTGATAAATAGCATGCAATCATTATTTAAACAGTAGTAGTAAAATAATAATTATATTAATGATTAAAATAACACAATCACATGACCTAAAAAATGGCTACTGGTAGTGGATGTACATATGGTGGTTATAGCTATGATTTTGTTAATGG
>NW_003546553.1:72779-83198 GCF_000090795.2 Amphimedon queenslandica
GGGGAATAAAGTCACTTAAGGTTTATTGCACTAACACTGATAGTGGGTGCCAATGGATGGGGACTATTAAGGATATTGACACTCATCTTAATAGTTGTACCTATCACCTGGTACCTTGTACTAATGAGTGTGGAGCAATGATTAGGAGAAGTTCACTGAAGACACATCTAACAGACACCTGTTTAGAACGAATAGTTAAGTGTCAGTATTGCAAGCAAAGAGGCACATATCAACAAATAACAAGCAGCAGCCATTTTGATGAGTGTCCTGATCTCCCAATCCAATGCAGTAATGAAGGTTGCAATGAGAAGATATTGAGACGTTCACTAGCATCACACAATGAGACCTGCCCTAAAGCTATCATACCATGTGAATACAATACCATTGGATGTAATAAGAAAATGAAGAGAAAAGAACAAGAGAAGCACAATGAAGAATCGATGAAACAACATCTTGATATAGCAATGAAGAAGATTGATGCTCTACAGGTCACAGTACTACTTCCAAGAAAACATGTCTTGAAGTTAAATGAATACACAGAGTTGAAAGAAGAAGAAGAAGGTTGGTCCAGCCCAGGCTTCTACACATCCCCAGGAGGATATAAGATGTTACTACGTGTCTATCCTAATGGTCTTTGTACTGGTAAAGGTACAGGTACACATGTCTCTTGCTTCATACGTCTTGAGGCAGGAGAATATGATGATACATTGGAGTGGCCATTTCAAGGAGAGGTTACTATAGAACTACTGAATCAACTGGAGGATAAGAATCATAAGAAAATTACGATATCATTTAATGAATCAACACCAGATACTAGCAAACAAAGATTGTGGGAAGATATAAGGGCAGGTGGATGGGGTTGTTCACAGTTCATATCACATGAAGAGTTAGACTATGATCTATTTACTAATTGTCAGTATCTTAAAGATGATAGTCTGTACTTCAGAGTCAGTGTGAAGGTTACATCAATAACAAAGCCATGGCTGACATCTGCTAAATAACATTAGTAGTACAATAACATAATTAATAATACATACATGAGTTGCTATAATTGCTATTCTGTTTTAATTTAAACTTGTTATGTTCATGCATTAATGGTTTGTTATAGTGTTATTTCATTGAAGCTGGTGCATGTAAAATGTCACAATCTATACTAGGAGGGGCAATTCATACAACAAGTCAGAATCACCATTTGTACCATTTTTTTGCAGATTTTAATTTCACAAAATCAACAAAATCATTCAAAGTAACTCCCAAAAGTTTCTACCTATTAAAATCAATAATCATAAAATGTTCAAATTCTTTATTATGCTTAATCTAAACCAAATGTGTTACCACAAACATACTTGACACAATACACAGACACAAACACAAAAAATATACTATAGCTATATAAACACACTCCACTTCAATGAGAACCACAAGGGATGTGTGTCAACATATACTCATATGACCAGAGGATAAATGGCTACAGAAGTAGGAGCACAAGGAGGCTATAGATAGTAAAAATAGTAAAATAAACAGTAATAATAATAAATGGTTAACAATATAAACTATCACGTGATCTAATAGTTACCACATAGTCTATCACGTGATCGATTGTTTATTACAATCATTTACAATGGCTACAAGTAGTGGCTTGACATATGGTGGTTATAGCTACAGCTTTGTTGATGATGATCCTCCCAATGAGTATCTATGCCACATCTGTACACTGGTAGCACGGGATCCTCAACAAGTTACCTGCTGCTCCAATATATACTGTAAGAGCTGTCTGGATACACTAAAAGAGAAGGGCCAAGGGTTTATCTGCCCAACTTGTCGTAGCTCACTAGAAGGAAAGTACTTTAAAGATGGAAGAGTAGAAAGGGGAATAAAGTCACTTAAGGTTTATTGTACTAACACTGATAATGGGTGCCAATGGATGGGGACTATTAGGGATATTGATACTCATCTTAATAGTTGTACCTATCAACTGGTACCTTGTACTAATTGTGGAGTGAAGATGAGGAGAAGTAAACTGATGACACATCTGACAAACAATTGTCCTAAACGAATAGTTAACTGTCAGTATTGCAAGCAAAGAGGCACACACCAACTGATAACAAGCAGGAGCCATTTAAAGGAGTGTCCTAGCTTCCCAATCCAATGCAGTAATGAAGGCTGCAATGAGAAGATACCACGATGTTTACTAGCATCACACAATGAGACCTGCCCTAAAGCAATCGTACCATGTGAATACAATACTGTTGGATGTAATAAGGTAATGAGGAGAGAAGAACAAGAGAAACATAACAAAGAAGCAATAAACCAACATCTTGATATAGCAATTAAGAAGATTGATGCTCTACAGGTACTACTTCCAAAAAATCATGTCTTGAAAATAAATCAATACACAAAAAAGAAAAAAGAAGGTGAAGATTGGTATAGTCCAGGCTTCTACACATCACCAGGAGGATACAAGATGTCATTAAATGTTGATGTTAATGGATATGGTGATGGTAAAGGTACACACGTCTCTTGCTTCATATGTCTGATGGCAGGAGAATATGATGATATATTGGAGTGGCCATTTCAAGGAGAAATTACAATAGAACTACTGAATCAACTGGAGGATAAGAATCATATGAAACGTATCATACCATTTAATGAATCAACACCACCTGAACAAAAGCAAAGAGTAAATGAAGGTAGAAGCACAGGATTGGGCCATCATAGGTTCATATCACATGAAGTTTTAAAGTATAATCCATTTACTAATCGTCAGTATCTTAAAGATGATAGTCTGTACTTTAGAATCAGTATAAAGGTTACATCGAAGACAAAGCCATGGCTAGCATTGACATAAACATACACCCTTATGTACTCTTTTTATTATGTATCATTTTCTCTTGAGGGAAGGTGACATATTTTTTTGAATCATACCAAGATGTACTTGCACAATATTAATGTTTGTATGCTTGTATGACAGTGATAATACTCTTTTATATTATTTTATATAGTACACATAAACATATATATTACTCAGTCTTTTTCTTATCCTCATTAAAATTATAATTGGCATTATGCATACACTACACCTTAACTCTTACTTTACTAATGTTTTATCACCAATCATCTCTCAAAGTCTTAAAGCTCAATCACAAGCATAGCCATGCAATGCATGAAATACCAAATACATGTATCACATAGAATCTATAGCTACCACATGATGCCATATCTATGCATCTGCTTTTTCATTTGGCACTATAGCTTGTATGAGTATTATTAGGGTGACAATGGTGGGCAGTGGTAGTAATTGAAATAATCATGGGATACTAGAACCCATACCAAACCATCGTATGCAAGAACAGATGGTATCAGTAGCTATACAAGTATAACTGTACAATAAGCAAAAAATACTAAGTTTGTAGTGAATGAGATGTTGACAGAAATTCATTAAATAAAACCAGAATATGTCCCAAACAAAAATTTATTAATAGATCTATAATGGTTAATAAACTATAAGTTAGTAAATGTCACATGGTAACAATGGCTACATGTGATGACTCTGGAGGTGGATATGACTTCAAGTTTGTTGATAGTGATCCTCCAGATGAGTATCAATGCCATATCTGTACACTGGTAGCACAGGATCCTCAACAAGTTACCTGTTGCTCCAATATATACTGTAAGAGCTGTCTGGATACACTAAAAGAGAAGGGCCAAGGGTTTATCTGCCCAACTTGTCGTAGCTCACTAGAAGGAAAGTACTTTAAAGATGGAAGAGTAGAAAGGGGAATAAAGTCACTTGAGATCTATTGCACTAACACTGATAGTGGGTGCCAATGGATGGGGACTATTAAGGATATTGATACTCATCTTAATAGTTGTACCTATCAACTGGTACCTTGTACTAATGAGTGTGGAGAGAAGATTAGGAGAAGTGCACTGGAGATACATCTGACAGACAATTGTCCTAAACGAATAGCCCAGTGTCAGTATTGTAAAAAAGAAGGACTGTGGAAGTTGATAGCAAGCGAAAGCCATCTTGATGAGTGTCCTGACCTCCCAATCCAATGCAGTAATGAAGGTTGCAATGAGAAGATACCACAACGTTCACTAGCATCACACAATGAGACCTGCCCTAAAGCTATCATATCATGTGAATACAATACTGTTGGATGTAAGATCACAATGAAACGAGAAGAACAAGACAAACACAACGAAGAATCAATAAAACACCATCTTGATATAGCCATGAAGAAGATTGATGCTCTACAGTTAACCAATCATGTCTTTAAGCTAAGTGAATATGCAGAGAAAAAAGAAGATGAAGATTGGTACAGTCCAGAGTTTCACACATCACCAGGAGGATATAAGATGCATTTAAATGTTGTTGCTAATGGTGATGATGATGGTGAAAGCACACACGTCTCTTGCTACATATGTCTGATGGGAGGAGAATATGATGATACATTGGAGTGGCCATTTCAAGGAGAAGTTACTATAGAACTACTGAATCAACTGGAGGATAAGAATCATTGGAAGAATATCGTATTATTTGATGAATCCGTACCAGATGAAAGCAAGAAAAGAGTATTCAAAGGAGATAATACACTAGGATGGGGTACAGATCAATTTATACCACATTCTGCATTAGAGTATGATGCTATGAATAATTGTCAGTATTTTAAAGATGATAGTCTGTACTTCAGAGTCAGTGTGAAGGTTACATCAAAGAAAAAGCCATGGCTGACATCTGCTAAATAATACTATTAGTACAATATCAATAATTAATTACACAAGTTGTTAAAAATAAGTGTTTATTCGTTTTCACTTAAAACTGCTATGTTCATGCATTAATGGTTGGATATAGTATTATGTGACTGAAGATGATGCATGTAAAATGTCACAATCTATATAGGAGGGGCAAAATTCATACTGTTAACAATCAGCTCAAATCACCATTTGGTACCGTTTTTGTAAACCAAAACCAAGATATTCTAACACAAAACCTACTCACAATGACAATACACAGACAAAACTACAAATATACTACAGCTATATAAACACACCCCAAAAGATTCAATCAGAACCACAAGGGGTGTGTACCTTAACATTCTCATGCACACGATAAATGGCTACGCACAAGATGTATAAACAGTAATAATAATAAAATGGTTAACAATAAACTATCACATGATCACAAAGTATATCACGTGATCAACTGTTCAATACAATGGCTACTAGTAGTAGGTGGACATATGGTGGCTATAGCTATAACTTTGTTGATAGTGACCCTCCTGATGAGTATCTATGCCACATCTGTACACTGGTAGCACGGGATCCTCAACAAGTTACCTGCTGCTACAATATATACTGTAAGAGCTGTCTGGATACACTAAAAGAGAAGGGCCAAGGGTTTATCTGCCCAACTTGTCGTAGCTCACTAGAAGGAAAGTACTTTAAAGATGGAAGAGTAGAAAGGGGAATAAAGTCACTTAAGGTTTATTGTACTAACACTGATAGTGGGTGCCGATGGATGGGGACTATTAAGGATATTGATACTCATCTTAATAGTTGTATTTATCAACTGGTACATTGTACTAATGAGTGTGGGGTGAAAATTAAGAGAAGTAAATTGGAGACACATCTGACAGACAAATGTCCTAAACGATTAGTCAACTGTAGGTATTGCAAACAAGAAGGCACATACCAAGTGATAACAAGCATAAGCCATTTAAAGGAGTGTCCAGACCTCCCGTACCAATGCAGTAATGAAGGTTGCCATGAGAAGATACCACGACATTCACTAGGATCACACAATGAGACCTGCCCTAAAGCTATCATACCATGTGAATACAATACTGTTGGATGTAATAAGAAAATGAAGAGAGAAGAACAAGAGAAGCACAATGAAGAGTCAATGAAACAACATCTTGATATAGCAATGAAGAAGATTGATGCTATGCAGCATTCAAGTAATCAACAAGTCTTTAAACTACATGGCTACAAAGACAAGAAAGAAGAAGATAAGAAATGGTACAGCCCAGGCTTCTACACATCACCAGGAGGATATAAGATGTCACTACGTGTTGATCCTAATGGTAATGGCAAAGGTAAAGGTACACATGTCTCTTGCTTCATGTGTCTTGAGGCAGGAGAATATGATGATACATTGGAGTGGCCATTTCAAGGAGAAGTTACTATAGAACTACTGAATCAACTGGAGGATAAGAATCATAAAAAGGAAAATGTATCATTTGATGAATCAACACCAGGTCAAGGTAAGGAAAGAGTGAATGAAGGTAGAAACACAGTAGGAATGGGTCATCAGAAATTTATACCACATGAAGCCTGGGAGTTTGAGTATAATCCATTCACTAATTGTCAGTATCTTAAAGATGATAGTCTGTACTTCAGAGTCAGTGTAAAGGCTACATCAAAGACAAAGCCATGGCTAGCATTAACATAAATATACTACACCCTTATGTGCTCTTTTCATTATGTATAGTTTTCTCTTGAGGGAAGGTGACATATTTTTTCAAGATGTACTTGCACAATAGTAATGTTTGTATGCTTGTATGACAGTGACAATACTCTTTTATATTATCTTATATAGTACACATGTATACACTCTCAGTCTCTTTCTTATCCTCATTATAATTATAATTGGCATTATGTATACACTACACCATAACTCTTACTTTACTAATGTTTTATGATTCTATTAAAATCAACAGAATATCTCTCAAAGTCTTAAACCTCAATTACAAGCATAGCCATGCAATAAACACAGAATCTATAGCTACCACATGATGCGGTATCTATGCATCTGCATTTCATTTGGCACTATAGCTTGTATGAGAATGAGTGTTAGGATGACAATGGTGGGCAGTGGTAGTAATTGAAATAATCATGGGATACTAGAACCTATACCAAACCATTGTATGCAAGAACAGATGGTATCGGTAGCTGTACAGGTATAACTGTACAATAAGAAAAATACTAAGTTTTTAGTGAATGAGATGTTGACAGACATTCACTAAATAAAACCCAAACAGTAATAGATCTATAATGGTTAATAAAATAAAAGTTAGTAAATGTCACATGGTAACAATGGCTACATGTGATGACTATGGAGGTGGATATGACTTTAAGTTTGTTGATGGTGATCCTCCAGATGAGTATCAATGCCACATCTGTACACTGGTAGCACAGGATCCTCAACAAGTTACCTGCTGCTACAATATATACTGTAAGAGCTGTCTGGATACACTAAAAGAGAAGGGCCAAGGGTTTATCTGCCCAACTTGTCGTAGCTCACTAGAAGGAAAGTACTTTAAAGATGGAAGAGTAGAAAGGGGAATAAAGTCACTTAAGGTTTATTGCACTAACACTGATAGTGGGTGCCAATGGATGGGGACTATTAATGATATTGATACTCATCTTATTAATAGTTGTACCTATCAACTGGTACCTTGTACTAATGAGTGTGGAGAGATGATTAGGAGAAGTTCACTGAAGACACATCTGACAGACAACTGTACTAAACAAATGGTTAACTGTCAGTATTGCAAGCGAAAAGGACTGTGGAAGTTGATAGCAAGTGAAAGCCATCTTGATGAGTGTCCTGACCTCTTAATCCAATGTAGTAATGAAGGTTGCAATAAGAAGATATTGAGACGTTCACGAGCATCACACAATGAGACCTGCCCTAAAGCTATTGTACCATGTGAATACAATACTGTTGGATGTGAAAAGAGAATGAAGAGAGAAGAACAAGAGAAGCACAATGAAGAATCGATGAAACAGCATCTGAAGGCAGCAGTGAAGAAGATTGAGGTACTACTTCCAACCAACCAACTCTTTAAGCTAAATGAATACACAGAACTGAAAGAAGAAGAAGAGGATTGGTACAGTCCAGGCTTCTATACATCACCAGGAGGATATAAGGTGTCATTAAATGTTGTTGCTAATGGATGTGATGATGGTGAAGACACACATGTCTCATGCTACATATGTCTCATGGCAGGAGAATATGATGATATATTGGAGTGGCCATTTCAAGGAGAAGTTACAGTAGAGCTACTGAATCAACTGGAGGATAAGAATCATTGTAAGTTGTCTGTACCATTTGATGAGTCAACACCAGATAGATATAAGCAAAGAGTAAGGGAAGGTAGAAACACAGTAGGAATGGGTCGTCAGAAATTTATACCACATGAAGAGTTAGAGTATGATCCAGTTACTAATTGTCAGTATCTTAAAGATGATAGTCTGTACTTCAGAGTCACTACATCGAAGACAAAGCCATGGCTGGCATTAAGATAAACTAACAAACACTTAGATAATGAATTCAGTATTTTGAAATAATTTTGTTATGAAGAGCATCATGTTACACCTTGATGTTCAAATCACATGAAGAATTAGAGTATAATCTATTTAGAAGATGTCAGTATCTTAAAAATAATATACTAGTTTATACTTATTGCAAAATGTAAAGGATACATGCATGACTAGCAGAAACTATTACTATAAAGGCTATGCCTGAGCATGTTTCATAACACAAACACGTTTTCATGGTGTATGATAAGAGTCCAGATGGTTATAATGTACTCTGTTATAATAGTGATAAAAATAATGGTTATCTACTTATTACATTAATTGTCAGTCAGCCACATGGCACAATGAGGCACATGGTCAGTCTCCCTGGCCAGACCCTTACATGGTCTTAAAATACGCATGGCTAAGGGGAAACTGTTTATACTGTGTACTCCTAAAACTTTAAATACATAAAACTAAAGTATTATCAAATGCATGCATATATAGGATTAATAAAGTGTTATTTAGTCATCAAAGTTCAACTTACAACAAATAATATTACAATTATATGTACATGTACTCAACAGGCTCAAGAAATAATTAAAATTGTAATTAATGGGTAATAATTAAATAAAGCCCCACCTCTACTTCAAAATGGCCAAACCATATGGTGGATATGAGTTTAAGTTTGTTGATGGTGATCCTCCCAGTAGATACATTTGTGCCATCTGTACATTAGTATCTTGTGATCCTCAACAAGTTACCTGCTGCTACAATACCTTCTGTAAGACCTGTCTGGAGCAACTTGGACTATCAGTGAAGCAACCAAAATGTCCTCTTTGTCAGGAAGAATTGAGCTTTTTCAATGATGGAAAGCTCAATCGTGAGATCACAGCCCTTAAGATTCACTGTACTAACAGTGAGGAGGGTTGTGAGTGGCAGGGAACTATTAATGAAACTGGTACATCAATTGACACTCATCTTAATAGCAGCTGTATCTATCACCTGGTACCTTGTACTAATGAGTGTGGTGAGAAGATTAGGAGAAGTACACTGGAGACACATCTGACAGACAACTGTACTCAACGCATTGTTAACTGTCAGTATTGCAAGCGAAAAGGTCGATATCAACTGATAACAAGCAGCAGTCATCTTGATGAGTGTCCTGACCTCCCAATCCAATGCAGTAATGAAGGTTGCAATGAGAAGATATTGAGACATTCACTAGCATCACACAACGAGACCTGCCCTAAAGCTATCATACCATGTGAATACAATACTGTTGGATGTGAGAAGAGAATGAAGAGAGAAGAACAAGAGAAGCACAATGAAGAATCATCATTACTACACCTACAGCTGACAAAGGAGGAACTAGTATTGACAGAAGAACAACTACAACTTACTGACCAACAATTGAAAGAGGCCACAGAGACAATAGAATCTCTAAAAGCAAAAGTACAAGAGCACGAAAATCTATTGACGACATCAAGTCAAGTGCTTAAATTCAGCCAATTATCACAATGGAAAGAAGGATGGCATAGTCGAGGATTCTACACATCACCAGGAGGATACAAGATGTCACTACATGTCTATCCAAAAGGTGATGGTGATGGTAAAGGTACACACTTCTCTTGCTTCATTAGCCTCTTGGGAGGAGAATATGATGATACATTGGAGTGGCCATTTCAAGGAGAAGTTACAGTAGAGCTACTGAATCAACTGGAGGATAAGAATCATTGGAAGAAGGTTGTACATTATACTGAAGCAACACCAGATGATTGTAAACAAAGAGTGAGTAAAGGAGAAGAGAGCGAAGAATGGGGTAATCCTAAATTCTTATCACACGCTTATAGGCCAACTAATAACCAGCGTTTTATAAAAAATGATAGTCTGTACTTCAGAATCAGTGTAAAGGCTACATCAAAGACAAAGCCATGGCTACATTAACATTACTAATAATAGTATTGACAATTCTAATTAATTAAACATGATCGAGTACTTAATTTAATTTGCTAAGTTAAAAAGGCTCTGCCAGTTAAATAAATATGAATGATAGAATACAATAGGAATGGTTAATTAACAACAAGTGTCAGTCTGCCACATGGCACAACC
>NW_003546553.1:83803-119314 GCF_000090795.2 Amphimedon queenslandica
GAGACATGGCACAGCACAGCCTTCTACACAAAGCCAGGAGGATACAAGATATCTGTAAGTGTCTATCCTAATGGCAACGAGGAAGGTAAGGGAACACACGTCTCTCTCTACATCAACCTCATGAAAGGGAAATATGATGATTCATTGGAGTGGTCATTTAACGGGTCTGTTACCGTACAGCTATTGAATCAAATGGAGGATAGGAAGCACAAGAAATGTATTATGAGCTTTAATGATTTGCCATTGAATGACAGAAGAAGTGAAGGCAGAAGCATAGGTCGCAAGAAGTTCATATCACACAGGGAGTTAGAAGCAATAGAATATAATACTTGTAGAAGATGTCTATACCTTAAAGATGATTGTTCATACTTTAAAGTCAGTATACATGTAAATGATACATTTGAGCCATATGCATGGATAAGAGGAACTGTTGTGTTAATCCTAAACTAAAACTTTAGATACATAAAACTAAAGTATCATCAAATGTAGGCCTTGTGAAATTATGCTTTTATTTTTGCCTATTATTCTATTCTCAGATTCTTCTATGTATTGCCCATTATTCTTTTCAAACATGCCTATTATTCTACTATTATTCATTAATATAAAGTAATTAATATAACAAAAATATTTCAATCATGATTAATTGTGATGGCATAATTAATCATACTAATAATTATAGTCTATAGTTTTATAGTCTATGACTATACTTTACCGATTTATAATTTTTTAAAAAAGTTCTCATAAATACTGCCTATTATTCTTGAATTATTCTTGATTCTATGAATTCCCTATTATTCTCAAAATTATGCTAGCATAATTTCACAGGGCCTAATCAAATGCATGCATAAACAGGAGTAAAGTGTTATTTACTTATCAAAATTAAAAGTTTGTATTTATAATAAGTAATAATTATAATAAGTAATAATTACAATTATATGTACATGTACTCAACAATTACAAACAGGCTCAAGAAATAATAAAAATAGTAATTAAGGGTAATAATTAAAGTCCCACCTACTTCAAAAATGGCTAAACCATATGGTGGATTTGATTATAAGTTTGTTGATGGTGATCCTCCCAGTAGATACATTTGTGCCATCTGTACATTAGTATCTTGTGATCCTCAACAAGTTACCTGCTGCTACAATACCTTCTGTAAGACCTGTCTGGAGCAACTTGGACTATCAGTGAAGCAACCAAAATGTCCTCTTTGTCAAGAAGAATTGAGCTTTTTCAATGATGGAAAGCTCAATCGTGAGATCATTGCTCTTAAGATTCACTGTACTAACAGTGAGGAGGGTTGTGAGTGGCAGGGAACTATTAATGAAACTGGTACATCAATTGATACTCATCTTAATAGCTGTAACTATCAACTGGTACCTTGTACTAATGAGTGTGGAGAGAAGATTAAGAGGAGATCAATGGAGACACATCTGACAGACAACTGTACTAAACGAATGGTTAACTGTCAGTATTGCAAGCGAAAAGGTCGATATCAACTGATAACAAGCAGCAGTCATCTTGATGAGTGTCCTGACCTCCCAATCCAATGCAGTAATGAAGGCTGTAGTATGATACCACGATGTTTACTAGAATCACACAATGAGACCTGCCCTAAAGCTATCGTACCATGTGAATACAATACTGTTGGATGTAATAAGAAAATGAAGAGAGAAGAACAAGAGAAGCACAATGAAGAATCAATAACAGCACACCTACAACTGACAAAGAAACAACTGGAAGTGACAACAGAGACAATAGAATCTCTCAAAACAAGTCTAGAGCAGAAAAATCCATCAATGATAACAAATGAAGTATTGAAGCTAAGCCAATTTACTGAGAAGAAGGAAGATGAGACATGGTACAGCCCGGGCTTCTACACATCACCAGTAAAATACAGAATGTCATTACTAGTCTATCCTAATGGTAATGGAGAAGGTAAAGGTACACATGTCTCTTGCTTCATATGCTTCATGGCAGGAGAATATGATGATATATTGGAGTGGCCATTTCAGGGAGACGTTACTATAGAACTACTGAATCAACTGGAGGATAAGAATCATAAGAAATATACCATATCATTCAATGATACTATTCCAGGGAAATACAAGCAAAGAGTGATGGAAGGTAGAAGCCCAAGTGGATGGGGTTATAAGAAATTCGTATCACATCAAGAGCTGAAGCATAATCCAAGTACTAATCATCAGTATCTTAAAGATGATTGTTTGTACTTCAGAATCAGTGTGAAGGTTACACAAAAGGCAAGGCCGTGGCTAGTTCCGCAATAAAACATTCAATAAAAGGAACAATTTAATCACTTTCACAGTTAGATTTTGTTTAAATCATGTATTGGTGTCATTTTATTAATCATTATTCAATCATCAAAAAAGTTACAATACAACTGTAATAAAGAATAAAGATAGGTTAGAACTATTACTAAGTACATGCAAAATACAAAATAAAGGGATCATGTTGCAGCAAATTTTATTGAGTAGTTATTAGCCAAGGCTTGGTTGCAGTATTTTCCAGTTTTGTAACACTGACACGAAAGTAAAGACAATCATCTTTGAGATATGCCACATTGAGCTCTGAATCATATTCCAACTGATAGTGCTCAATCATATTAGAATGACCAACCCCCGGGACATCCTCTTCTATATTCAATATCTCCTCATCCTCAACTGGAAAGAAATCATTATCTTCAGTGATGGTTAGGACTGCTTTGGTGTGATTCTTGTCTTCAAGCTGATTGAGTAGCTCAATGGTAACTTCACCTTTCATTGGCCACTGGAGTTGAAAGTCATACTCTCCAGCCAGTAAGCAAATGAAACAAGATACTTGACAGCCCTCATCCTCTTTATAACCATTTGGGAATACAACCAGTACCATTTTATACCCTCCTATTGATGTGTAGAAAGTTGGGCTCATCCAGTGCTTTCCCTTTTGTTTAAGCTCAGAGAATTCCTTGAGTCTGAACACATAGCTGGCCAACTCTCCCTCTTTCAGTGTCAAACACTGTGGGGGCCTCTCTCTCATCTCTTTGATACTCTTCACTGCTAGTTTTAAGTGTCTGCTCATGTGTTCAGTCTCGTGACGGGTGACCTCTTCCCTCTTGAATTTCTTACGACACCCAACTATAGAGTACTGGCATTCAATGATAGCCTTTGGGCAGACTCCAAGGTGCTCCATCATGGATATTCGCGTTATCTTCTCATTGCATCCGTCATTATTGCATGCTATTATTAACTGGGGACACTCTGACTGGTGTGTTCCTATTATTTCTTCGTACGTGTCCTTATAGCTGCAGTGAAGGCACTCATACTCTCTCTTGGGACATCCTTCAGGAAAGTGAGGAGTGATGTCCCCTGTACAAGTAGTACAAGGGGCTGGCTCCTCCATTAGTGGGCTGTCCAGAAGTGACATTGATGTTTATTTGTTCTGAGAGGTTGCTATGACAGCAGGTAATATTACATAACCAGAATGAAATTCAGACAATGAATTTCATTAACTTGAGCAGAAAAAGAGTCAATCATGCATTGGAGTCAATCAAGTTATTATTTCTAAGCTGATCATACAAAAAACACTTCCTGAAACAGGGGTAGTCTCTAAAAGGGGGGACTACTGTCTTAATTATCATCTGGGCCTTGTGATATGAATGCATGCATTACAACAGGCAACACTTTTAAAATTCATAAAAAATTTAATTTTCATCACAATCAGCTCATACTTTCTACACAACATAAGAACATATATATGTATCAGAAAACACTATAAAAATGGGGAATTCTCTCCTAGTCATTTTTGGCAAAATTTAGTCAAAGAACCTGTACTATAGTACAGGGACCTTGGCCTGATTTTGGAGCAACTTTAGAAAATTTGTAAATAATTCAATTTTGATTGGAATCAGCTCAAACTTTCCACACAACATAATTACATGTATATGAATTAAAAGACATTACAAAAATGGCAAATTCTCTCTTTTTCAATTTTAGCAAAATTTGGCCTGAGACCATGTACTTTGTCTCCTTTATGCAACTTTAAAAAATTTATAAAAAAATTCAATTTTGATCGTAATCAGCTCAAACCTTCTACACAACATAAGAACATGTTTATTTATCATAAAAATGGAGAATCTTTCCTAGGCATTTCTGACAAACATCCTGTACTATATACTGGGTGCATGTTTTGTCAAATTTTGGAACAACTTCTCATCAAGTCTTCTTGACAAAGAGGACATTTGAGTTGCTTCACTAATAGTCAAAATTGCTCTACAGAAGATATTGTAGCAGCAGGTAACTTGTTGAGGATCACAAGATACTAATGTACAGATGGCAGAGAAGTCTGATGCGTGTACCTACTCTAACTATTGAATTGTGAGTGGGTGTGCCAGTTTATTCATTAAAAGATTAATAAAACAATCTTCACACTAACTTTGAACTACTAATCAGATTAATGAATTTCTAAAATTAGATTATGACATTCATTATCAGCTCTCCAGCAATTTATGAGGCATACAAGGCAAAGACTAATTGGTTAACAAATACTAGCATAATCATGAGTAGCCCTGCCCATTGATTGCATCAACAGAGCTGTCATCTCTTCCTCTCATACTCTGCACTCTAGCCAATAGCAGTCATACCTACTTGCATGTGCTTAGGAGTTAAGGTAAGTCACCACCCACTACTAGTGCATATATATATATATATATACATGAATCATTTATCATTTCTGAACAGTGTATGCAAGAGAGCTATCCAAAGTATTTAACATAGAGTATGGCAGCCAAAAGCAGCAGTGCCAAGAACAACAGGCAGTTTATAGGAGGCTATGACTATCAGTTCATCTCTCCTTTCGATCAACACTGCTCAATTTGTATGCTAGTGCCACGAGAGCCAGTCAAGACAAGTTGCTGTGGGAAGAGCTTCTGTTCACAATGTCTAAACACACTCAAGGAGCATCACTCCCGCCCAACCTGTCCTAACTGCAGGAGCCAAAAGATAACTCAGAGCAGCTTTGATAAAGAAATGGACAAGAGAATAAAAGAGCTGGTGGTGTACTGCAGTCACAAGAGAGGAGGCTGTGAGTGGAGAGGGAAAGTGAGAGACGTAGATGGACACATGTCAGCCTGCAAGCACCAGTTGGTGGAGTGTCCTAATGGCTGTACTGAGATAGTATATCCACACACTTTAGATGGACACATGAAGGATACATGCCCACACAGAGAAGCAATATGTCAGTACTGCTCATTGAGAGACAGGCACAATATAATCACAGGGAGCAGACACATTGATGAATGTCCAGAAATACCAGTACCATGTCACAATAAAGAATGCCAAGAGATAGTGATACGTAGAGAAATGAGTGCACACGTTGAGGAGTGCCCAAAAGAAATGGTCCCATGCACTTATGCTAAGGCCGGCTGCTCAGAGACAGTAAAGAGAGAGGATCTGGAGTCACACAATAAAGATAGACTGAAACTTCATCTAGACATAGCAATGAAACAAATCGAAGAGTTTGGAAGGAGCAACGAGACACTGTCAACCAAAGTAAACAGTCATAAAATTATGAAACTTGACGAGTACACAAAACACAAAGAAGAGAAGACAGTTTGGTACAGCCCAGCCTTCTACTCGTCACCAGGAGGATACAAAATGTGCCTAAGTGTATTCTGCAATGGAAACGGAGGAGCAGCTAATCACTACATATCATGCTTTGTGCATCTTCTCTCGGGAGACTACGACGATACACTGGAGTGGCCCTTCAAAGGTGAAGTGAGCCTTGAGCTATTGAATCAGATGGAGGATAAGTGTCACGAGAAGGAGCTACTCCGATTCAGTGAAGGAACTCCGGTGCAATACAGGCAAAGAGTTAGAGGGAAAGAGATTGGGAGAGGTGGAGGGCTACAGGAATTTATACCACACTCTGAGCTGGGCCTGAAACCAACTCAGGACTGTCAGTATCTCAAAGATGACTCTCTGTACTTTAGAGTAAGTGTGAAGGTTACCTCAAAAACCAGGCCATGGCTAGTTATGTAACATGTGATGTCTCAGAAGCAAGGAAAGATGTACATAACACGACGTATAAATAAACACCTGAGTTTACTGTTGACTTTAATAAATACAAAAACATTCAGTTCCTGAACAAACAGCCAAGCATATGCACATGCACAGTATATGTTTTATTGTATTAATATAAGAAAGAAACTTTACAGTTTTTATTGTCTATAATTATAACTAAATCATACAAACAATAGGGAGAGAGAGAGGAGACTGTCAATAATGACAATACACATACATGTAGCTTTAGTCTCTCTGTTTGATTCCCCATGGCATCTAAGTATATATAATACTATGAAAACAATCAACCACTGATAAAGGTGTGCCAATTCACAAAAGACAAAATGGCTGAAGAAACAAGTAACCCACCAGCCAGCAAGAACGAGGACCCCCAACCACAAGCCACCAAAGAAGGAGGCTACAACCTCACCCCTGTCGATGGACAGAATCATAATGACTTTGTCTGTCAGCAGTGCTCCCTACTCTTCAGAGAACCTTACCAGGTCACATGCTGTGGATTGATCATGTGCAAAACATGCCTACACAAGCTAAGAGTCAGTGAAAAGGACTTCCTTTGTCCATTGTGCGAGTCGAACTTGAATAGGAATTATTTTAAGGACACTCACAACGAGAAGAAGGTTCTAGAGCTAAGAGTGTATTGCCAGTATCAGGAGAGAGGCTGTGAGTGGAGAGGGAAAGTGAGAGACGTAGATGGACACATGTCAGCCTGCAAGCATCAGTTGGTGGAGTGTCCTAATGGCTGTACTGAGATAGTATATCCACATACTTTAGATGGACACATAAATGATACATGCCCACACAGAGAAGCAATATGTCAGTACTGCTCATTGAGAGACAGGCACAATATAATCACAGGGAGCAGACACATTGATGAATGTCCAGAAATACCAGTACCATGTCACAATAAAGAATGCCAAGAGATAGTGATACGTAGAGAAATGAGTGTACACGTTGAGGAGTGCCCAAAAGAAATGGTCCCGTGCACGTACTCAGCAGCTGGCTGCAGAAAGAAAATCCCTCGGGAGAAAATAACTCACCACAATCAATCAGAAATGGTATCACATCTCGATCTAGCCATGACACAAGTACAATCACTCCAGACTGACATTGAAGAACTAACTTTTAAAATACACCAGCTGGACACACAACAGGAGGAGCTATGGGCCCGGCCAATATCCAACACGACGCAAAAACTAGTCCTAAGACTAAGCCCTTACAGCGCCTACAAGAACAGCAAGAAAATGTGGCAGAGCACTCCATTCCGATCCCACCAACCAGAAGGTTATAAAATGCAACTAAGTGTAGCCTGTCACGGAATTGGGAGACACGAGGACACTCACATCTCGTGCTATATATGCCTGATGAAGGGTAGCCATGACGAGCTGTTGGACTGGCCTTTCGAAGGAGAAGTGACAATAGAACTACTGAATCAAATCAGAGACAAGAGTCATGCCAAACAGGTGCTCAAGTTCAACGGAGACACGCCCATGAAATATCGGCAGAGAGTGGTAGACGTGATGAATGGGACAGGTTGGGGTAAGTCTGGTTTCCTCTCCCAGTCTGAGCTCACGTACAATGGAAACACAGAGTATCTTAAAGACGATTCCCTTTACTTTAGAATAAGCATTAGCACTACCTCGAAGATCAAGCCGTGGCTTTTAGGAACTAAATAAAATGTTATTTCTAATAATTTTTAAACTAATTTGTTTTTCAAGATTATACGTTGTATTTTATGTTCAAAATTCTAACTATTCAGCTCTCTGAATAGTTAGACTGAATAGTAGTCTATTTAGACTACTGACTGTTGACACATGTGGACAAAGCTATGTAGGTAAACAATTGTAACTATAAAGAACAACAGCTGCACTTATCCACAGTAACTCCAAAAATAAACGACGAACCAATCATAACATCTGACACCAAGCAAAACAAATTATCAAATAAAAATACTTAAAATGTATGTAACAAGGTAAAAAGACACAAGACAGGTGGGCTATGTATATATTGGTACAATTGTAGTTGCCAAAAGACATACAGTCGATATACATGTATAATATCATAGCGCCAATAATCCGTCCAGATAGTGTCAGAATGAGGGAGGAGTCGGTAAATATAATTAAAAAGAAATACAGTAATTTCCTAAACGTGTACATAAGTACACAAATGTTGAGACTATTGGTTTAAAACACAAAATTCAATCCATCAATAAGATTATGAGCCATAATTAGAAAACATTACATAATTCCAGTGTTATACATACAGGTGCTACTACAACAAACAATATGCTAGTGCCAATAATCTCTCAAGAATGTATCATTCATAATAAGGGAGGAATAGGACCAGTACAAGTAATAAGAATACAGTAGTTTCCTCAACATAAAATGTACATTTACATGTACATGTACATGTGTACACATAATGTTTAATTTGTAGGCTGAAACCACAAAATTTAATGCATCACATAAGATATGGCCCATAACCAGAAAACATCATAACTCAATGTTGTATGGCTGTCCCTACTACAAGGCATGTACAAGTACATGTATGTTTAGCAAAACTACATAAACATAGACAGCCACATCCTTTGAACAATAACAAGTATCTGATGAGAGATTATGATTAGATTTCTCTCCCATTGATAAAGAAGTCATTTTGTCTGAACCAGAGAATCATTTCATGTCTGCTACTAAGCAAATAATTATGTACTCATTAATGGAATACATATATGTACGTGAAATACATATATGTACGTGATGTACATGTGTTTGTGTATGTGTACAAATCAAATGAGATTGTTATTGTTCACGGGTATATTTTCATAAAGTTTGGCAAGAAGTTGGGCTTCACTTTCCTAATACTATCAATATGCAGTGTGAAGACATGACTTAGATTGGAAATCCAACACATGAAAGTAAATAAGTGAGAAACAGTCCCTATACTACACTCTGTTTACATGTATGTGTTACAAGGTAAACAGATACGTGTATAGAAAGAATAATTGAAGACTTTATTTCACAACATCAGAGAGGAGGAAGAGAGTGAAAGGACTCCTTTGATTCACAATGAAGATAAACATACATTATAATGTACAGCTGTACAAGTACAGTAGATTCATTGAAGATACAAGCAAGAAAATAAACTAGATAAGGAAAAGGAATTTATAAAGAAAAGAATCCTGTCTCATGACTCATGTACTGTATATAGGGAAATTGAAGATACATGTACAATCAAGGAAATAGAAAGATAAGGAAAGGAATTTGAGAAGGAAATCTCAAGAACTACACTTGTATGTACATGTACTCCTACAAGTATAGCAGTAGAGATTTCGCTAAAATTATTTATAGTAAAATTCATATTCGCAATTCAATTATACCAAATAATAATTATGTACATGTACATGTACATTGTAGATGTAGTACAGTACATATCAGACATGGGGTAATGTACTGTAGATACATTGTACGTGTCAGAGTATAATATAAGCAAATAATATAATTATAATACAATTGTAATATAATTGATGTACATGTAATTGTAATAATAATTACATCTTATAGCAAAGATGTACATGTAATTGTAACTAATAGTAATATAATAACAGAGGAATTAGAAAAACCAAATGTATAGTAACTGTAATAGTATTAGACAACTACATGTACATGTACAGAACATGTACATTGTAATTGTAATAGTAATTTTTCTTTCTGGGTACATACTGTAGTAATGATATTACTGTACATGTACATGTACATTGTATTTCTTATTGTAATTGACCCCATCTGGACTACTACATGTACATGTACATGTACATTGTATTTCTCATTGTAATTGACCCCATCTGGACTACTACATGTACATGTACATGTACAAGCACCATACATGTGTAGTTCTGCCTACGGTGGTCGGGGGGTGGGTGGTCGGGACAACCACCTCAACAAATGAGCTAACCAGTTCATCACTTAGACCAACCATCCAATTAATACTAATAACCATACATAAAGCATGATATTGTAGTCTACTAGTGTGGTGTACATAAATTTAAAAGGAGCAATAGTCTCCAACCACCTCTATTTTTTCTCGGCAGAACCTTAATGTACAAAATGTACTATTGTGCTTACCCTTCAAAATTCTTGCAGTCGGTGAGCCACTGTGTGAAGAACTGGGCTGTAATGGGCTCCTGAGAGTTGGGGAATCTTGTCTTCTCAAGCAACTCCAATACCAAAGCACAGTTTGAGTAAATGCCAGCAACAACCTAGCAATAAATTTTAGATGTTTTTTTTACATGTACATGTACAGTACATGTAGTGATGCATCAATTAATGATGATCATGTAATGGTAGGCACTTGATCCCCAATTAAACAAAATAAACCATTTAAGAATAAACGATTTGAGATCAAACGACTGAATTGAAACCACATTGTTTAACAAACAAACTTAACACAAAAAGTAAACATGCAAAGAATGTGTGATTATTAAAACATGTACATGTACATGTACTTACCACTAAAATACATGCATATCGAAGATCTGGGTCCTGAATCTTTTTAGTTAATCTTTCGAGGGGGCACTCCAATATATTGGGAATAAACTGTATAAAAAGTAGGCAGGGTTAGTGAGTGATTTAAACCCTCCCCCGAACTCACTTGATCTATCTTTCCTCTACATTCAAGTAATAAAACTTCTAATAATTTACAAGCAGACGTCTGGGGTTCTTCGCCAGACTCTTTTGTTAGGACCTTGGGTGGGCATTAATTAGAAACCAACAAAGGGCTGGCCTGACTTACTGTTTTTGCCATTGAGATAACTATTTCAATGTGCCTTTGGTTCGAGATAAAATTGTCTGGGTCGACTCTTATAAAATTATATATAACGCCCATCATTTCTATAATAAGAGGGAAAATGTACATGTACATGTACATGTGATAAAGTGATTTCATGAGAGGATGGTGAATTAAGGTTTCCCTCACCTGAAAAATAGTCAAAACCATCTCTAGTGAATGCTTCATAAATAAGACCGAGGACCTGCCACATTATAGGAGAAACTGACTCGCAAGTAAAAAGATCAAGGAGAGTTAACATCTCCTCATAATAATCTGAGGAAAGAGAGAGGGAGAGAGAGAGAGAGAGAGAGAGAGAGAGAGAGAGAGAGAGAGGGAGAGAGAGATGCCATTATGATTATAGGTGTAACCATGAAGTTTGAATTTCTGAGCTACAGTATGTACATGTACATGTACAGTACAAGTCCTTACTGCTTACCCATAATTCCATTTTGAAATATTGATGCTATTGTTCCTATTAAAACTGTTTCCATTTGTTTTAAGAGCTCCGGCTTGGAAAAGGCGGACTTCACTAGTGACTGTACAGCTGATATGAGACCGAGGGCAGTGAGTGCCTTATAGCCATCCTCCTCCTCTCCTCCACTGGACTCTAGCAACTCAGTGAATGCTGTCACCTTGAGAGAAGGACAAAAGAGGTGAAGAATAAAAGGACTATACACGTACATGTACATGTACATGTTTATGTACAATATGTAGTACAGGGTCTTCGGCAAAATTTTACCAAAAATGACCAGAAAAAAATTCTCTATTTTAATAATTTTTTTCATGTTTTATGCTGAGTAAAAAATTATGAATCTTAAAAGTAAAAGCTCAAAATTTTGTCAAATAGGGTATTCTGTCCAAAATGGCTCCAAAACTAATCTGACTTACAAGGTTGGAGCAGAGCTCAACTGCAATATCAATAATGCAGTCGTCATACGTCTCTATGATCTCCTGCAATACTTCAGTGAGGTCATCATTATCAGTGTTCTTAATAACTTGAAGGAGCTCTAAAGGAAATACATACATGTACATGTAAATTTCAAGCATGTACAGAATAATAAAAATTAATACTGCATAGGGAGTGCATGTACATGTATATTTCATGGGGATTTACAATGTAGTTTAATAATTTTGCAATTTTTTTAAAAAATTCGTGAAAATCTTATCTATGAAAATTATTTTTTAATCATATTTATAGTGGTCAGTAAAAAATACAAAAAAATTTTCTTGTGAATAAGTTAAAGGTGATTTTTGTGAAATATTTTTCCAGGAAAATGTACTCCCTATATGGTGATCACATACCAGTCTTTAACATTTAATCTACATGTATATTATTTCGTATACATGTACATGTACATGTACTGTACACACCAGTAATAATTGGTTTCACAAAAGGCTTGATAACTTGTTCTGCTAGTTCTTGATTCTTTATGAGGCTCTGAAGAGCTACTGCCGCCTCAACTTTAACTGGTAACTCCTGATCTTGGGTCAAACAACTTAACACCTAAATAATTAATTAAATTCTAATTAATCAATTAACTAATTAGGCACTGGGCGGAGCTAATGAGTACAAGCCCCTCCCATTTCTCCTCCCTTTCCTCTCCTCACCTGTTGGAGTGCATATTGTAAGTGGCTTTCTTCAGTGAAGGATATTTCAGAGAAGTATTGTATCATCCAGCAAGCCCTGGCTCTCATGTAACCAAAAGGACTACTAAACTCAGGGAAGACGTGAGCAACTAGCATTGGCTCCAATTGGGCCTTGTATGTCTTTTTCTATAAAAAAAAATAATAATAATACATGTACATGTACATGTACATGTACATGCTAGACAATAATTGGGTTGGAAATAAAAATCAAAATAAATATCAAAATAAATATTTTCTGTGCATCTTTCATGCAGACTTAGTTTCGTTTTTCTTTTTTTGTGTGTGTGTGTGTCTGTTTGTAATTATTGTTCTTTTCTTTTTGTGTTTTTTGTTCTGTTTTTTTTTTAATGCAGCATGTCACTTATATTTTCAGTAGTACATGTACATGTATGTAATATCATTTCGTATTCATCATTCATTTATTCATTTCTCCTAATTTTATTAAGTACTGTTCTTTTCATAATAATAATAATAATAATAATAATACCTTACCTTCATCAATACTTCAGCTGTCGTTCCTATTACGTTTAAGGCTCCGTCCTTCTTCCTGGGGTCTCTCTTCTCAGCTGGTTCATTCAATATCTGGATACAATACCCCATCACTGGGTCTAGAATGTTCTTCCTCTTATGACAGGCTTCAGAGAGAAACACCTGAACAGCAACAACTGGAGATACAAGATCCTCAAAAATATCTAAGATGCAAAATATCATAATTAAATTTTGTTTAGTGCTAATTTTTTGTGGGCAAGATGTTAAATGAAATTTTTAGACAATGAAAATTTAAGCCAAGTGGGTAAATAATAATAATAATAATAATAATAATAATAATAATAATAATAATAATACAATAATTGATGTTGATCAATGAAAATAAATTCAGCAAAAATATCTCGTAAGGCCTGCTTGGGTAGTCAATGAAATTTTCTATCACATACAATTATACAGTAACACTACCAGGGTTCCCCATAGTGAGCACATCATGAAAAACAAATCTAATTGAAATTTGCTACACAACAATCATAACAACATGTACATGTACATCAATATTATCTACTCTTGATGTACATATATATCAAAAAAATTATAATAATGTTTTTGGCAAAACCTGGCTAAAGTTTCTGCACTATATAGTACAGGATCAAACTATTGTTCAATTTTGGAACAACTTGAAAAATTCATTAAAAAATCTAATCTTGATCGGAATCAGCTCAAACTTGCTACACAACATAAGAACGTGTATCAGAAAAAATTATTAAAATAAAGAATTCTTTCTTAGTCATTTTTGGCAAAATTTGGCCAAAGACCCTGTACTATAGTACAGGGACTTTGGTCCGATTTTGGAGCAACTTTAAAAATTCATAAAAAATCCAATTTCTGTCAGAATCGACTTAAACTTGCTACACAACATCAGAACATGTATATGTACCAGAAAACATAATAAAAATGGAGAATTTTCTCCTAGTCATTTTTGGCAAAATTTGGCTAAAGACCCTGTATAGTACAGGGACTTTGGTCCGATTTTGGAGCGACTTTAAAAATTCATAAAAAATCCAATTTCTGTCGGAATCGATTCAAACTTGCTACACAACATAAGAACATGTATATGTACCGGAAAACATAATAAAAATGAAGAATTCTCTCCTAGTCATTTTTGGCAAAATTTGGCCAAAGACCCTGTACTATAGTACAGGGACTTTTGCCTGATTTTGGAGCAACTTTAAAAATTCATTAAAAAATCCAATTTCTGTCGGAATCAACTCAAACTTGCTACACAACATAAGAACGTGTATATGTACCAGAAAACATAATAAATATGAAAAATTCTCTCCTAGTCATTTTTGGTAAAATTTGGCCAAAGACCCTGTACTATAGCACATAAGAACGTGTATATGTACCAGAAAACATAATAAATATGAAAAATTCTCTCCTAGTCATTTTTGGTAAAATTTGGCCAAAGACCCTGTACTATAGTACAGGGACTTTGGCCTGATTTTTGAGTAACTTTTAAAAAATTAATCATAAAAATCTAATTTTTATTGGAGTCAGCTTAAACTTCCTACACAATATATGAACATGCATATGTATCAGGAAAAGAAAAAACATAAAAATGGAGAATTCTCTTCTAGACATTTTTGGCGGAATTTGGTCAAAGCCCCTGTACTGTAGTACAGGGGCTTTGGCACAATTTTAAAAATGTGTAAAAAACCAATTTTCATTGGAATCATGAAGCTCAAAATTTTCATTCAGCATAAGAACATGCATACATGTACATGTATATGTACAATGTACATGTATAAAAAGTACATTGCATGCACATGTATGTAGCTTCATGTATACCAAATTTCATTCTAATATATTCATAAGGATCATCATGCCAGAGCTGGTCATCCTCATTGCTATAGCACAACAGAGGGAATATGATATCAATAAATATCCCGTCAAAATGAGGCCTAATGAGCTTCCACGAGGAGGCATGGTTAATCCTAAGAAAGACAGAGGGAGAGAGCGAAGCAATAAAAATAGTAAAGTGTAATTGACTTACGCTTCATTCAAGTAGTTAAAGATAAGTTGTTTGAGTCTGGCAGTTAAAAATACACCAGTGCGATGCTTTTCCAGCTGCTTCAATAATGTATTAATGACGCCAGCTGATAGAGGAATAGTGAATATTATTGACATTATTAATATTATTAAACATGCATTTCTTTTGAAGTGAATTCAATCCCTCTCCCTCTCTCCCTCCCTCCCTCTCTCTCTCCCTCCCTCCCTCCCTCTCTCCCTCCCTCCCTCCCTCCCTCTCTCCCTCCCTCCCTCCCTCTCTCCCTCCCTCCCTCCCTCCCTCCCTCTCTCTCTCTCTCTCTCACTTGTAGAACAGTTGAATGTCTTCATGTAGTAATCAGCAAAAGTGTTATAAGAGGCTTCAACATTACCAGGACTACCAAACCTACAGTACATGTAAAATCACGTGCATGTACGTCACACAAATCTTCATTAATAATGGCAGGACCTTTCAAACAAACTGCAGAGGATGTGTAGGCACCATTTCTTGCATTTCCACCATTCAGTTTCATGTCTTTCCTCTTCGTCTTCTTTCTCATACTCCTAAAAAATTAAGTCAATTTTTGTGTCTATCAATAATGAATTTAAAATAAAAGTAACTATTAATTAAACAGAGGTGGGTCAATTCATTATTAATAATTAGTCACTAAATATTCGTGGGTGGATGGGAATTTGCTCATGTAAATTGTGAGTACTAATTTTAGCAAATTTATAGATGAATCTGTGAAATGTTAATAATCTAAACTGAAATTCAATGATCATAAAAATTAATAAGAAATGGACAAATTCCCAATACAATGTACATAAAAAAAGAGCTAAAATTAATATATACATGTACATGTACATGTACAGTATATACATGTATATGTAAATACATGCATAATATCAAGTGATTACTTGTGGTACTGGCCTATCAATGATAGTTTGAATTACAATCATCCAACCAGGCAGTGTGCTCTCGTCTATTAACTGGAATGGCAACTGATACTGGACAAAAAAAAACAACAGGAAAAGTATAAAAAACAAAATAAAAGATTGTACATGTAGCTTACAACAGGCAAAGTATAAATACATGTAATAAATTCGCATACATGTACATGTAGTTTTAAAATTACATTTACAAATTATTTTTTAAATCATTCTAATCTTCCAAATGCTTACATGTATAGTGCAGTAAAATATCTTTAATATCCAATGTTGTATCATGACGTAGAACTCTGTCGGATGTGGAAGAACATCGATCATACGATTGTAGAGCATCGGGAGGAGTGTCTTCATGATTGTAACATAATTAATTTTGTCTTCAGCCTTTTTATATCTAATAAAACATAGTGAAATCACTAAAATGTAACGCACATGTATCGTACATGTACATTTAGAAATAAAAAAATAGAGAGAGAAAAGGAGAAAAGAAGTATACACATACAAATAATAGTTACATGTTAAGTGGGCAAAAATAAATATTCTTAACAAAAAATGTACACATGTACAAGGAGAAATTTTACTTGTATTTCTTGCTCAGTTGGTAGAGGGAGAGAAGGGCTCCTGGCCAGGTCTGTTGGTTGTCGGAGGAAAGGAAACTGTGAATCTTCTGAGCAATGTCATTCCAGTTATCCTGTCTAACAATAGTCTCTAAACACACACACAGCTGCTTACTAGAAGAGAGAGAGAGGGGGAGAGAGGAGAGAGAGAGAACGTTGAAATAAGTACATGTATATTTATAAAAATGTGACCATAACTGACAAAAGGTACCTTATGGCGGATTTTAAAATTTATCTTTTTAATAAAAAATATCAACCTGTGAGTGCCCTGTTAGTCAACAATTGTTTCTTTAAGCTACATAGTAACTTTTTGCATCCTCTGGAGTAATTTTATGATAAATGAAGCTCAGGAAGTTGGATTTTTTAGGCTATAAAGACCAATTTTTCTATCCGCCATAAGGTACCTTTTGTCAATTATGGTCACAAATTATTATAATTATATAATTATAACATTTTTTAATTAGAAAAATCGATTTGATATACCTCATCAAAGGTGGTGTTTGAATGATTCCTTCAACGATATTCTGACGGAGTATCATCTTGCTCTCCTCTGGAATGGTATAGGGCTGCTCTGGGTCACCATCCTCGCCATCTCTAACCTTCCAATACTTATTGACAGTGTTCTTTAAATAAATGGACGCTATGAAATGTAAAAATTACATGTAATTGGAATAATTGAGAATTAGATGTACATGTATGTACATGTACATGTACATGTACGTATATACAAGAATAAAATCAGAAAAGTAAAGGTCATTAACATAAGGATACATCAATCATTGTGTGAGTACATCTGAAATGAATTATTATTTTGAAAATAAACAATAATTTAATGTTTCATGTACATGTACATTTTTAAAGGTAATAATTGTCATTACCAGACTGTCTTATCCCGAATGGTGTTTCGTTATTCATCACAATCTGCAGGAGACATGGCGTAAAGCCTGGTGACTGGAGTGCCTGTGTTGTAACAACAATACTAAAGTCAATATTTATACAATGTCAGACCTGTTCAAGCTCAGTCTCAGCTTCAGCTCTTGTGGAAGGATCTAGCGTATTGGCAAAAGCTTGGGCTATCCTCTGGACGTCCATAAGGCCCTCCTTATCCTCTTTGCTTTCTTGTTGCTCAAATGAAGGAGACGAGGGAGTGTATGTATCGAGTGAAAGAAGAAGTGTAGTAATGTTCCCAACCTTATGGCACCGTTGGCACGTGTCTCTACGTAGGCGTCTTTTCTAATTAACAAAATTTGATACAATACGGTAGTTCACATCAAAATTTTTTAAACGCCCACGCGTTTGTTTATGGGTTCGTTCAACAAGAACAAAACGGTATCGGGTGGGAGTGACTGCTTCGTGCAGCATAGCAATGGCAGGTAATGGTAGTGTGGAGACGCAGTTGAAAAGAGAAGTCACTTGCCTCTTCTGTCAGGGGGTTTTAGATGATCCTCGCATCCTAGAGTGCCTACACATTTATTGCAAGTGTTGCATTGAGGGAATGAAGCTTAAGGCCAGCGAGCCCAGATACAAATGCCCCCAATGCTCGGAAACCCTTATCATCAGAGAAATCGAGAAGCTCCCCTCCTTCACACTAGCTAAATTCCACACTCGCAACCTCCAGCTACTCCGCCGGACCACTAGAATAGAAACCCGCTGTGAGGTATGCCTGAAAGAGCCGGCCTTGTACATATGCGTAGACTGTCGAGAAGGACAGCAATTTATATGTCACAGCTGCTCCCTTCCCCACTACCACAGGCCAGAACTAAAGGACCACATATTAGACCTGGTTACCGAGTTCCCAGCTGCCGTTGCCCCAGAATCTGTTCGGAATCGAAAATCAAGACGAAGCACGCTAGTAGCGACTTCTCTTTGCACTCTTCATGGCCTCCAGTATACGTATTTCTGTCAGACGTGCAGTGCTGGGCTTTGCAATGATTGTGTTAAAGACGATAACACACACAGTGACCACAACCTCATACAGACAGGAGACCCTGTACAGGATGCACAGAAAATGATACAGATAGAGTTATTGGATATACTCCAAGTACGGGACCTTCTCCTCTCATCTCTGAAACCGCTGGAAGAGGTGAGACAGAGCATAGAGCGGCAGGAGGAATTTATCGACGGGGAGATAAAGAGCCGTTTTGTACGTCTTAAGAAAGAATTAGACTTTTGTGAAAAGAACCTCACAAATCAGTTGCAGTCCGTATCACAGTCAAAGCGAGGGCTGCTCCAGAGACAGGCACACCAAGTATCACAGTTAATAGAGAAAGCCGATCGCCTTTCTAAGCTCCTCTCGCAATCGGCAGACATGCCAGATGAGACTTCTCTCATGTCACTTATGAATCTACTGATTGAGAAAGCAAAAGAAATGAAGAAAGAGTTTACCAAGGTTTTGTCTGATTCTGTAGGAACTTCTCCAAAAGCAAAAGTAGCCATAATCAGGAGGCAAGTATCACTCACTCCGTGTGAGCTGCCTAACATGGCACTGCTCCTTCATCCTGATGACGTGAAGAGTAGTCTTAGAGAGCAAGCGAGGATATACATAAAGACGGCTCAACCTGATAACTGCATTGCGTTTGGTCCTGGCCTATGCACACCTCATGCTCTGAGGCTGACATACTTCTCTGTCCAGCTAAACGACGCTTATAATCAGCAGGTACTCCAGCCTCACGACCTCCAGATAAAAATCACAATCGAGGGGCTGGAAGGCACTTATAGAGAGAAGCCTCGGGTGATACATAAAAATAAAGGGAAATACATTGTCTCTTATTGCCCGAGGGTACATGGGAAAGCCGAGATTAGAGTATCAGTGGACGAGAACGAAATAAGAGGGAGCCCATTTTACGTTGACATCCTAGCAGCATCTCCACTGGCACACGATTACAAGACCTTCACTTCATTGGAGCAGCTAAGATCCCCTGCTTGTGTATCCATTGACAGTGAGTCTGGGATACTGTTTGTGTATGACAAGAAATCTGGGCTAGTAACACTAGATAGCAGAGGAATGATATTATCTGTTATTAAGTGTCCTTTGGGAGACATCAGTGGCATGGATGTCATGGAAGCTACCGGTGATGTGTATATTAGCAGCTCTGAGCATCACTGCATTGCCAGCATTGGTCCTGAGGGAGACATAATCCACCAGACTGGTAGTAAAGGCACAGAAGATGCTCATTTTAACACTCCAGTTGGTATAATGGCCACCGATGAAGAGGTTTTCGTGTGCGATTCTCTCAATCATCGAATTCAAGTATTTGATGGAAAACTCAAGCTAATAAGAAGCCTCTCCACAGATTTCTCAAAAAATCAGAAGTACCCCCATCTGCAGCTACCGGGGCAACCAGTTGCTGTGACAAGAAATGAGAATGGTGCTCTCCTAGTGTCGGATGTTGCCAATAAGTGTATTCTGCTCTTCAGCTCTGGGGAAAAGTTTCAACGCTCATTTTGGCAACTGAGGAGAGTTGTTAGTGATGGCGTTTGTGGCTTGGATCAGGTATTGAGTAGACCTCTTGGTATAGCGTGTGACACTGATGGGCACCTTTATGTATCTGACACAAGTAAGAGAGAGAGGGAGGGAAGGAGGAAGAGAGGGGAATGAGAGAGAGAGTGAATTTTATTGATGTGATAACCTTTGCTCTTAGAGGAAATACAAATCATATTCACATGTTAAAACTTTCTCTCCTTTTAATATACAACTCTCTACAGGTAATGGCAGGATTGTTATATTTGATTCACAATCTGGAGACTTCATAGTGTCACTGGGGCAGCACGAGGAAGGAGAGGGACGTCTTGTATCACCAACAAGTCTTGCTGTCGACAGAGAGGGACACATTTTTATATGCGACCAATCGAATCAAAGGTTACAAGTATACAATGACACATTAGTAAAGACACTAAGTTGTTGATAGTAATTATGATAAAAATTAATTAGTAATTTTTATATGAACATGTATTATGGCATATTATAACATGTAAAATTTTATTATAGACACTATGCTTTTATTATTAATATAATACTATTACTATAGAGTCTTTTACTTACAATTGAAACAGCAACTAAAACATTAACAAACTTTATTCAATTTATCCAAGGAGCTCATAACAGTATCAAGGTTGATAGCCTCAAGTGTACAATGTTTTGGACACATGCAAAACTTCGTGTTAAATCAACAATTCCTGCAAATGTACATAAACCAGTATTATGATTATGCTGCTATGAGTAGCCTAGTTTGACAATTGACACAGACAATACAAACCAACCGATGAACCAAGAATGCTACACACGCACAGACTGCTTGAACAAACATTTAGAGAGCAAATGACAAACACAAAATCACTTAAGATAGTTACTTAAGAGGATAATCCATAAACAAGCAGCAGCCTACACAGGAACAGGATGAGTGTGTCTTTGATCGTTTTAAAAGCAAATAGAGATATTTTTGTGAAGGAAACAAAGTAAGAAAAAGAATAAAACATTTACAATAATAATCATAATAATAATAATGGCAAGCCATGAAAGAGAAAGAAATAAGAACTGTATAATAATAATAATAATTCGCTCTGAACCACACAAAAACTGAAACTGTCCTTGCTAAGTCTTCTGATCTCCTACCGGTAGTAACTGAAATGATTTCAAATTAGAACGAAAATGAGAAATATTATTTTTCCAAGATAGAAGCGAGTCATGGATGAGGTTCCACTCGTTGAGTCCAAAGGTTCTTCTCACACAGTTCCTATGGAAACAAAACCACACCCACTTTAATCACGACCATAATAATAATAGTAATACTTACGTGATGATGACCTTTTCGTTAACATGGTCTATTCTTGCACTTAATAATTTGTACCTAATAGCTAGAAAGAAGTGCAATAATGCTCAATAACTATTTATAATTATTGTATTAACCATTAATTAATAACTAATTGAGCTTTTCAGTCTTAACGGAAAGCCTTACTAAATTGACTTACCATCTATAACTAGTTGCTCAAAAGAGTCGATGTCAATCTGGAGCTCAGTCAGGCATGAAGCAAACGGTATCTCTGATTCTCCTTCAGCGAGGGAGAGCAAGGTCAATACCTGTATCTTGTGCTTGCAATGTTCATACTCCAGACCTTAGAAATAATAAAGGAAAGACTAAAGTAGATGTACTAATATATGCCTACCAAGTTGATCAAGATAGCCTGGATTAGCATCACAGAATTTCAAGAAGGAGCCATACATCCCCGAAGAGAACACTTCCAGTAACTACAAAATCCCATTATTTATAGCTAAAGGAAAACGTGGGTCTCACTTGATAAATCTTTTCAGAGTATTGTAGCTTTACTGCCTCAATGTCCAACAGGTCACTAAATATGTATCTGTCAGGGTCACTTATTGCCATGACAACCAGCTCAGTAACAAGAGTGGAAATATTCTCTTCGTTGTCAGAATCATAAGTGGAGACAAGTTCAGTCAGAGCCCGACAAGAAATACTGAAGGAGAAAGAAATAAAATTTTTAAATATGAAAAAAAATTCAGATGGCCATTGAACATGGAAAAAGATGATAAATATGTAGTAAAATTTCTAAGTCAATTTTTGGAGGCAATAAGAGTAAATATTGGCAAATTTTGTAAAGAATCCATAATATGTTTACAACAACAAGAAATTCAAACCGTCAACAACATACCTTTTCTTGTCAGTTGTTTTATATAGCTCCCAAACTAGCTTGTACGCTCTTTGCTTCTCATCTATACTAAATGACCAATTCACCATCCATTTCTTTAACTACATGTACATAAAATGATAGTAATTATGTTCAGCAAAAGTGTGTTTAGTGTAACAAAAACTTTCAATGTTAAGTATTACCTTATCAATATCGATGACTAGCTGTGATCCTAAACCATACTGCACGCTCATCTTTAGCTTGTGCCAAAACACAACCGAAGCCATTCGACTCTTGACATCAAACTGGTAGAACAACAAATCCAACCTAAAAGAAATAATATTATTAAATATAACAAAGCAGCGTTTAATGTAAAAAAAATTAACAAATGCTTTGAATGTCATAGTCTTCAGTTGTTTGAATTTACAGCAAAAGAGCAAGCGTGTTAAAGGCGTGGCAGGCAACCACACCCACGCCTGACTTCAGACGCAAATTACATCATCACAAGACAAAACGAATTAAGCATTCAACATTTACAACTATCAATATTCGATTCCCATACCATGTGTTCCATTCCCATAACATAAACTCACAGTCTGAGTCTCTGTCTCGCATTGCTAGGTGTAGTGCCAGCCAGAGCTGTACTACAGAGGTCACTGAGTAACTTGGCACTCGATTCCTTGGGGACAATATGCAGCAGCGAAGCTATGCTCAATAATATACTCTCCAGCTCTGTAATGCATATAGAAAAAGAAAATTAATTAAAATAGTTCCAAAATTAATTAATAATTAGAATCCCACAATAATTAAAATTAATTAAATATAACTAATAACAAATCAGCCACACCCACCTTGAATTGTTTTGTCTTGCTTTTCAAAAACATTTCTCATTAAATTAATGACAGAAATGAGTCTTTCTAGAGGCTCCTTCTCCTCATCTTCTTCCTCATTTGCTTCTATTAGGCCATTTTCTATTAATAGTTTCCTTAATTCCTCTATCTAAAAATTAAAAAATAAAATTTTTAAATTAAATAGGGAAAATTCTCCACCTGGGCTCCTTCAGTGAGGTCAATGAATGCTGTAAATGATTTAATGGGGCCCAGGATTTCTGTCATAGTCTTCCCTCTCCAACAGAGAATGACCACGTGCCTCACCACTCAACTGCGCATGCGCACTAAAACCAAAATGTGGGCGGTGTTCAACGTCACACATGCAATATTACGTCACTGGTTTATTTACTATTTTTAATTTTATAGTTATCTTTAGCGGGAAAAGAGGCGTGACTTCAGAAAACACGGAAAAGATACGGAAAGGTTTTTGTTGTTGTTGTCAATGGAGACTCTTCTCCTTGTCTTAGTATCCGGAAACATTTCCCGCGCTTGGTGGTAGAGAAGGAGACACCATAGCACGCTTCTCCCCCAAGATGTCACAGATAGCAGTATTTGCACGTCTCCGTCCTCCTGACTCTCAGCCATACGAGAAACTCTCTGTAAAAGGGAACAAGATATTCGTGTCCTTTGGTGATAAAGAAGAAACAGGAAGATATGCTGTGTCCCAATACAGAGAACACTCATTCTCATTTAGACACGTTTTCACACAGTCCTCAACTCAAGAAGAAGTCTATCGGATTGTCGGAGAGAAGATGGTAGAGAAGTTTCTTCAAGGCTACAACGGGACCATTTTTGCTTACGGACAGACAGCTTCCGGGAAGACCTACACCATTGAAGGAAGCCCACGCTGTTATGATGAGCGTGGGTTGGCACCGAGGATCATATCCGACGTGTATAAGAGATTGGAGGAGAGGAGAGAGAGGGAGGAAATTAATATGCATGTATCGTTTATGGAGATATATCAGGACAGTGCTTATGATTTACTGAACCCAATAAACAGAGGAATAACAATCAATACCGTATTGCCTAAGGTAATATGGTAATATAAGGGAGTGAATTACATTTTCTGATACATGTACATGTACATATGCATAATGCAATGTTGTGTAGAAAGTTTTAGGTGATTCTGATTGAAATTAGATTTTTAATGAATTTTGAAAGTTGCTCTAAAATTACATTAAAAATGTCACATTAGAGAGTTATGTTTAAGAATTGTTAATTTTCTTTGATCATTTAGGAAACCCATACATGTACAGTACATGTACATGGATATGATGATGACTTTATTTCTTTTTAATTATTGATTTCCAGGTTAACATTACTGTGGGCCCCAGTGGTGAGGTTCTGCTCAAAAACCTCTCAACCCATTTGGCTCCAACAGACCAAGTGGCCATTAATCTTTTATTTGAAGTAAGTAAGATGTCCTATAATTTTAATACATGTACAACCATGCATTTTAAACGTCTTTAATCATTTTAAAATTTGATTATACATGTACATGTACATGTATATGTATATTAATATTTTCCCTCTTTAGGGTTGTACTTGTCGTAAAGTTGCAGAGACAATAATGAACACTTCTTCCTCTCGATCTCACTCCATATACACACTCACCCTCACTGCTCAGGAGCTAGGATCAGAAATACGAACTAAGTAAGTCATGTAACATGTACATGTATAAATGTACATGTATTTTTGAAATGTTATTTTAAAAGTAAAAGAATTTAAGTGTATTAGTTTTAACTGCACGTTTATCTTTGGACTTTATGTATGTTTACTGTACATGTAGGTCAAAACTCCATCTTGTTGATTTGGCTGGCTCAGAGAGGGTAGCCAAGACTGGTGCTGATGGCATTGTCTTGCAAGAAGCAAAATACATCAACTCATCACTTCACCAGCTGGAGCATGTCATTGTTAGCTTACAGAAGCACTCTTCTTCCTTCTCCTCCCAGTCACCCACTCACTCAAGACCCAGTAGTAGATTTGTACCATATCGTAATTCACTATTAACTATGATGCTAAGAGATAGTTTAGGAGGCAACTGTCTTACTTCAATGATAGCTACACTCTCTCCTAATGCTCTGAATATTAATGAGACTGTATCAACTTGTAGATTCTCTCAGAGGGTAGCCTGCATATCTAATATTGCCAAGTACGTGGGTAACTTTAAATTTGGTCAGTAAGGCCATTAACTATAGTACAATACATAAATGTGCATTTTTGTTCATGGAAAAAGCCATGGGTTTTTATAATGCTCAATGAACTTCAAAAATATTTGTCGGAATCAGCTCAAACTTTTTACATAGTATTTAGGACATCGATGTGCATTAGTAAATGTAATAAAAATTGGGTTTGTTTTTGGAGTCACTTTTGAGAAAAACCATGGGCTATAACATGTACATGTATAGCCTTTGCTTTTTCTTGAGGAACTTAAAAATCCAATTTTGATTTGAACGGTTGTCATTTGTCACTTGATATACATGTACTTTGTAGGCGTAATGAAGAGCTTGACGATAAAGCTGTTATAAAACAATTAAAGAAAAGAGTGAAAGAGTTAGAAGAGGAACTATCAGCTTTAAAACAACATCAACCTGTGGAGGAACAACAAGCAGAAGTAAGCCAGTTTTATTTTCATTTTCATTGTTACTTCTCTGAGATAATGAGAGTTTGCAAATTAATTTTATTATTCTTATTAGCTGCCTCTGACTTCAAAAGATAAAAGTTCCTGTCACAAGATACTGTATGAATTTCTTCATGGAAATATTGATGATCCTGTGTTAGCAGGTGAGAGACTAGTACTCTAATTAACGAGCATTCCATCCTTTATCCCCTTAGGCATCAACTCTCCTGTTAAATTCCGTGAGTGTCTCTCAATTATGAAAGAAGTTGTCCTTCATTCTGTTAGAAATAAGAGGAACATCAACAACTTTGATAGCAATAAGACCGGACCAATTACTAATGGACATGTGGAACACCTCTTCGCCCCTAGCAACCCGGACAAGTTCCCTAGCAACAGTAGTCCCAATGGCAATGCAGCTAAAAATACTAAACCTTCCACTGATAGTAGCCTTAGCAACGGTGACCATGGCGATAGTGACCGTGGCAACGGTATCCATAGCAATGATTCCCTTGAATTGAAAAATCATTCTGGAGATGACAGTCCTCTTCCTCTTAAGGCTGTTGGTTGCCGGCTCTCCTCAAAGAGAAAGGAGAGGATTAAAGTAGCAAGGAAGCAGCTTGAGAATGATATTGCTTGTATGAAACTTCAACTAACGGAAAATCAATTAAAGTTAGTTTTAGAAGCACAATATGCACTGTAGGATTAAATATACATGTACATACACATGTACATGTAGCTTATACATTAATTTTATTTCTCCTTTTTCTTTTTTATAGTGGTGATTTAAACTCTGTATCAAGGCCTAGCAAGATAGAATTCCCTCACCAACCCTCACACCATCAACAACATCAAGAGATGTTAATAATGAAAGAGAAAGACTCTTCCTCCACTTCACCTCCTCACCATCAAACAAAACATGAGCACATTTTCACCAAAGATGCCACCACTAGTCCTCCACATTCAAGACTCCCTACTAGTAATAACGCTAACAATAACTATCGTCATGGTAGCTTTAGAATGCTTAAGACATCACCCGAAGCTCACGGGATTAAGAGGCCCGGTACTCTCGTTACGAATAAAGAGAAAATAACTTTACAAGTGACACCTTCAGATCCTTTTCCATCCAGTCAGGAAGAAGTGAGTAGACCGTTTATGTAAAATTTTTATTGTTGCTTTGATTTTTTCATTCAGGAGCCTTTGAGATTGTTACAGTTAGAGAAGCAGCTTGAAATGAAAGAGGCTGCAACAAGACAAAGGTTACTATCACTAAAACGACAGCTTCTAGCTGAGCAAAATAAAGTATGCTCTGGTAGCCCCGCCCACCCCACAATTATCAGTATCATTACTATAGGAATCTCATGACTCACAGACTCAATCCCATACCCTGCCAAAGATTGGGAATGAGAGTTTTGGAACGAAAAAGTACCAACTTGTTTCAACTCAAACCCTAGGACCTTCAGTAGTACCAGCAGTTCAATCCATTAAGAGGAGGGAGGAGAAGGAGGAGCCTGTTGTACCAGGTGATGTACATTATGCACTCTCTCATAAGAGACACAGAGAGAGGGTGAACAGAATCAGACAATGTGTGAATGCAGCTGTTGTTATACAGAGGGCATGGAGACAATATAAGAATTAATAACTATTGCTTTAGTGACAATGAAAATGAATGGATATAATACATGTATAATGAAGAAATTATATTTTTATTGCTGCAATAATAATTGATTATTATTATTGAGTTTAATTTTAATTATGTTGATGATAATTTATTCACAAGATGCATCCATGGTGTGAACAAGGCTAATGCATACATGCACTGTATCTGATGTACAGGTGCAGTATTTAAAAGGCATGCTGCGATACTTGAATCAAATGCTTGAAATTTTTTGCTATAATTATTATTCCTTGCATTGTGTACATGTACATGTATGCATCTTTGTTTTGCATTTTAGCTGCTAATAAAGTGTCGCATTTTTAAATAAAAGTTATTATACTAATAAATTTATAATAGTAATCTATGCATACATACAATGTATTGATAAGTATAGTGATATTGTGTGTGTGTGTGTGTGTGTGTGTGTGTGTGTGTTAGTATATTTTTCTGTGGTCTCTTGGATGCAATGGGCATAGTTCACTGTTCCTGCATTGCTCACAAAAATAATGAGTGGATCTGCAATTGAATATTTGACATCTTTTAACTGTTGCCTTCTTTTTGCAACCATCACAAACTTTATCTAAAGACTACATGTACATGTGTGTGAATAGATGATAGAAATACAATATACGTTAGTTAACTATTTTATCATGCATGAGTTGTTATTGGCAGATAGAGGAGAGAAATATTAGCAGTTTAAAGAAGGGGGTTTAAATGTCCCTAAGGATTATCCAAGTGGGGATTTTTATTTGCATAATGACGACCAATGTGTTTAGGTGCTGGACAATCTTCTGAATTGCGATGCTTATGACAGAATCTGTGTTTTATTTCACAGTCATAGTAAGGGCCTCTTTCATTAACCATGTCAGTCGACGTGTTACAACCATTAACAATGCATTTCTACAGAGAGATTAAGGAAGAGAAGCAGCATTATCAATGATACTTAAACTGCCACTATAAGCAAAGCCTTACGTCAGACATAGTGAGACTTTAAAGTACTGTAGCTCCTTCCTTTGAAGATTGACGACTTCTTGAAAGCGATAATATAGTTTTCAGAATTTTTGATCCTTAAAACTGCTAATAATCTCTCCTCGCTTTCTTTTTTTATATTGCATTTTATACTAGCCTTGCTGGCCAAGGGAGGGTGCATCTCATTAACTAACTGACTTACCATATTTGGTTATGATTATCGGAACTAGCAACCTTCCGGCCAATCAGATTCCTCTATTCACCAGCAGTTATTAGACACTAGTACTGAACTATAACTGACGTCACTCTGTGAATGTATTGCAATATATTCTACTGTTAGGTGGTTTCCCTGGTACAACCCCCTCAACTGACCAATGAAATTGCAGCACGATAGTTGTTGACATGTTGATCGGCTATCGTCAGTAAGGGGGTTTCCCTGGTAGTGTCCCACTGAGAGGGTGTGTGGAGCAAGACCGATAAACATGTTAATCATATCACATAACATGTTGTGCTGACTGTGTGAGTCTGATGATGACTATCATTATTGAGATAACAAACTCACCACTATCATGTGTCAGTACTTCATAGTACATGTACATGTAAATTATGTACTACATACATGTAATATTTTTGGATGTACCTTGTACACATGTACAATAGAGGGTTTGGTAGCCATTTCTGCTAAAGAAGTCCTGTTATACATTGTATATAGAACTTTTTGTATAGCTTTAGCATTCTTACATGTCCTTCTTAAAGTACATGTGCCTCTTTCTCCCCTCTCTCTCTCTCTCTCATTTTATACCAACCTGTTTCACAAGGAATGCCTCTATCGTAGCCAATCAGAATCAGCTATTATTATTATTGTATTCATGCCGTTCCTTGGGGGCTGTTCCCTGGGGTTTTCCCTCTCAAGTGATACTAACTGATCAATGAATATTCAAATGTTTCTTATTGGTAGGTGGGGCCTATCAGCTGGTGTGACGTAAATGTACACTGTACTTATTGTTGTACAATTTGATTACAACAGCACAGTAAGCATACATGTACATGTACATTACATGGACATTGTGTGTTTAATTCATGGCTGGATATACATGTAGCTTCACAGTTTTTTATGACATTTAGAAAATTTAATGATGAAATGTATCTAATACTAAATAACAATAATAGATACATGTACACACATTATATTGATGGGTATAGTGATATTGTAATTGTGTTAGTATATTATTCTGTGGTCTCTTGGATGCAATGGGCATAGTTCACTGTTCCTGCATTGCTCACAGAAATAATGTGTCACTCTGCAGCTAAAGAAGTGACATCTTTTAACTGTTGCCTTCTTTTTGCAACCATCACAAACTTTATCTAAAGACTACATGAAATAAAGGGAAGGAGAGAGGGATGGTATCAGTATAATAATAATGTTCAAACTACATGTATGAGTACACTCTGAAAATGTAAAAGAGAGAAGGATCAGTAGTAAAAAAGTTAAAGAGTTTTGTTCAACTTCAACCAGCTTGTTCCTTAGAGATCATTTATGTGGCTGACTGGGATGTTTAGGGCAGTATTTTTTATTTTGGTGATCATTGCAGAATCTATGCTTTTCTTGACAATTATACCACTTCCCATCAGCTACTTTGTCCTTTTTTGTACCACAGCCTGATACAGAGCACTAGAGTTCAATAGGAATATCTAATTATAACTATAAATGCAAGTAATGTACTCAACCTCTTTGCACATCTTGATTGTCTACTAAACTAGAATAATGAGCAACTATTAGCAATACTGACTCTTTTGACTTTTCTTTGTCGAAACTATTTCTTTTCTTTTTCTAATACTTCGAAGTATTTTGAACTATCCAATAACTACTGATCCTTCTCTCTCGTACTTTTATAACCTCTCTCTTCCGGCTGGCTTAGCCGAGAGGGAGGGTGCATCTCATTAACTAAATGACTTACCATATTTGGTTATAATTATCGGAGCTAGCAACCTTCCGGCCAATCAGATTCCTCTATTCACCAGCAGCTATTAGACACTAGTACTGAACTATAACTGACGTCACTCTGTGAATGTATTGCAATATATTCTACTGTTAGGTGGTTTCCCTGGTACAGCCCCTCAACTGACCAATGAAATTGCAGCACGATAGTTGTTGACATGTTGATCGGCTATCGTCAGCAAGGGGGTTTCCCTGGTAGTGTCCCACTGAGAGGGTGTGTGGCTTATGCTGAGCAAGACCGATAAGCATGTTAATCATATCACATAACATGTTGTGCTGACTGTGTGAGTGTGATGATGACTATCATTATTGACATAGCAAACTCATCATTATACTATGTCAGTACTTTATAGTATGTACTCTACATATACATGTATTATATACATGTACTGTACATGTACATCTATTCTTGAACTAGTGATGGCCTGATAGGTAGATAGAGGGTTGGGTAGCCATTCCTGTTAAAGAATGATCCTTTTGGTAAACAACAGAACAGTTTTATTCAGCTTTAGGACACTTCTTATTTTGTACCTCCTCTCTCGATCGATCCCTCTCCCCCTCTCTTTTTATACCACCTTTTTTCCGAGAAATGCCTCATGTACACTTATTGTCGTAGCCAATCAAAATCACCCAAACACTAGCTATTATTATTATTGTATTCATGCCGTCCCTTGGGGGGTGTTCCCTGGGGTTTCCCCTCTCAAGTGATAGTAACTGATCGATGAATGTTCAAATGTTTCTTATTGGTACTTGTAGGTGGGGACTATCAGCTGGTGTGACGTACATGTACTCTCATTGCCGTAGATACATGTAAATATGATTACAGTAAACATACTGTACAGACAATGTGTGTTAGTATTGATTGATGGCTGGAAATAAGTTGACAGATCTTTTGTAAATTATCATTCATAAATTTAATAATTGAAAATGAATGAGTATAGCTAGTACAATAATAATAATAATAATAATGTACACACTGATGAATGTTCATGTACATACAGTACATAAAGTAGATTATATTGATAAGTATAGTGATTTGTGTGTGTGTGTGTGTGTGTGTTAGTATACTATTCTGTGGTCTCTTGGATGCAATGGGCATAGTTCACTGTTCCTGCATTGCTCACAGAAATAATGAGTAAGTCTGCAGCTAAACAAGTGACATCTTTTAAGTGTTGCCTTCCTCTTGCAGCCATCACAAACTTTTTCTAAAGACTATAATAATTGAGACATTAAAACAATACTTTTAAATAATAGTCAAATGAATAGTAGACACACACTCAGTACATGTACATGTACATGTTGAAGTACAACAGAGAGAGAAGGATTAGTAGTTTCTAAACAAAAGAGAGCAAGAGGGAGAGAAAGTGAGCAGTTTCAGTTATGCCCATAAGGATTCTTATTTGCGCTGCCTCTATGATGAGGGCAGTAGTCTTTGTTCCTGTGACTCTCACAGAACCTGTGTCTGATACCGCAATGGTACCAAATGCCGTCTTTTACATTTGTTTGTGATGTTCTACAGTTATGGACAGAGCACTAGAATGTTTAGTAATTGGAATTATAATGATTATACATGCAAATTATATCACTGAACCTGATGGCACATGATTTTCTGTTTGATCTCTGATTGAAAGAGTAATTTTTTCAAGATTTAAGTGGCACTGATTTTCCTTAGTAGCTTTTTTCCTTTCTAACACTTCAAAGTATTTCGAACTATCCAATAACTACCGATCCTTCTCTCTCGTACTTTTATAACCTCTCTCTTCCGGCTGGCTCAGCCGAGAGGGAGGGTACGTCTCGTTAACTAAATGACTTACCATATTTGGTTATGATTATCGGAGCTAGCAACCTTCCGGCCAATCAGATTCCTCTATTCACCAGCAGCTATTAGACACTAGTACTGAACTATAACTGACGTCACTCAGTAAGTGTATTGCAATATATTCTACTGTTGAGTGGCTTCCTCTCACATGACTCTAACGATGGTGCTGCTAGGGGTTTCCCCAGGGAGTGTCCTGTGTACGATATTGCAAGACAATGTGTATGTGCTGACTGGTCATCAATATCAATGTGTTGACACTGGAATGATGTGAGTCAGCACTGTTGTCAATGTTATGGTTCTGATTGTAAATTGACATCAATCATAATATTAGGTATATTATATCATAGTGTGTTATTTTTAGACACACTCCAATGCTTCTGGGCATGTAATAACAATTATACATGTTATTATTAAAGAGTAATCCTTTTGGTAGACAACAGAACACTTTGTACAGCTTTAGGACACTTTTTACATGTCCTTGTAAAACTACATGTGCCTCTTTCTCCTCTCTCTCTCTCTCTCATTTTATACCAACCTGTTTCCCAAGGAATGCCTCTATCGTAGCCAATCAGAATCACCCAAGCACTAGCTATTATTATTATTGTATTCATGCCGTCCCTTGGGGGGTGTTCCCTCGGGTTTCCCCTCTCAAGTGATACTAACTGATCAATGAATGTTCAAATGTTTCTTATTGGTATGTGGGGACTATCAGCTGGTGTGACGTACATGTACTTATTATTGTCATTGCTGTAGATACAACATTTTACATGTAAATATGATTACAGTAAACATGCAGACAATGTCTGTTAGTATTGAATGATGGCTGGAACTGACTTGACAGTTCTTTGTAATATTAATATCATTTACATGTATAAATTTAATAATTGAAAATGAATAAGTATTGCTAATACAATAATAATAATAATATGTACACACTGATGAATGTTCATGTACATACATACATACAGTACATAAAGTAGATTATAGTGATATTGATACATGTACATGTACATGTAAGTATAGTGATATTGTGTGTGTGTGTGTGTTAGTATATTATTCTGTGGTCTCTTGGATGCAATGGGCATAGTTCACTGTTCCTGCATTGCTCACAGAAATAATGTGTCACTCTGCAATTAAACAGGTGACATCTTTTAACTGTTGCCTTCTTTTGACATCCATCACAAACTTTATCTAAAGACTACATGAAATAAAGGGAAGGAGGGTATCATTTGATATGTTCAAACTACACTGTACATGTACGCCACACTGATATTCTAAAAAGTGAGAGAGAAGGATTAGTAGTTTTTGAAAGTTAAAGAGTCAAATGCAACCAGCTTGTTTCTTAGGGATCATTTATGTGCCTGACCAGGATGATGAGGGCAGTAATCTTTATTTTGGTGATCATCGCAGAACCTATGCTTTACTTTGCAATTATACCACTTCCCATCAGCTACTCCATCTCTTTTGTGTCTTACAGCCTGATACAGAGCACTAGAGTTCAATAGGAATAGGTACAATGTAACCACATGTGTACATGTAAATAATATACTCAACCTCTGTCATTTTGGTTGTAGGATGAAGGGCAACTGAGCAATGCTGATTATTTTTCTTCTTATCAACAAAACAGCCTTTTCTTGTTCTAAGCTTTCGCTATACACTGTACGTATCCTATAACTACTAATCCTTCTCTCTCGTGTACTTTTATAACATCTCTCTCTTCCGGCTGGCTCAGCCGAGAGGGAGGGTGCATCTCATTAACTACATGTAAGTGTCTTACCATGTTTTGTTATGATTATCGGAGCTCCGGCCAATCAGATTCCTCTATTCACCAGCAGTTATTAGACACTAGTACTGAACTATAACTGACGTCACTCAGTGAATGTATTGCAATATATTCTACTGTTAGATGGCTTCCTGTCTCACGTGACTTTAATGATGGTGCTGTGAGAGGTTCAGCACTTTTGTCAGTGTCATGGTTCTGATTGTAAATTGACATCAATCATAATGTATGTAGTGCAATATTACCTATATCAGAGTGAGTTATTTTTAGACACACTCCAATACTGGTGTGCATGTAATAACAATTATACATGTTATGCATACATTACATAGAGACAGGATCATCCTTGAAGCAAGACATCACAACCATTATATCATTGCATTTATGTACATGCATATATTTTATATCCATTGTACATGTACATGTATGTGTGTGCCTCTGTACATTATTGTAAGAAATAAAAGCAAGCCCTCAGTGTTGCTATGGAGGTGTCATCAAGATGATATTAGTTAGCAGTCCTAACTCTTTTGGGGAAGATAAGAATAAGGTGATGAATAATAAATGTATTTGACTTGTTTGTGCACCAGTCTTAACTCCTTTGGGAAATGTTAGAACAAACTGGCAAGTAATAAATGTATTCAACTTGTTTTTGAACCAGTCGCAACTCCTTTGGAAATGATTAAAACAAACTGATAAATAATAAATATATTTGACTTGTTTTTGCACTTGTAATGATTAATATACATGTTCATGATAATTTACAAAAGAGAAAGATTTTATAATTTTGACACACAGCAATTGGCATCATATATGGACAGTCTCATGAAAAAGGCAGTGAAAGTAGAAGAAAGGAAAGATATTCGCAAGAAAGAAAGAAATGATGAGAACTAAGTAGAGGAGATTATAGTGAGTTTAAGGGAGAGGAGTGTGCTAGAGGGTGCAAGCTTACACTGTGAGATAATATCATGTGTCCACTTTGATGTGATAAAGATAACAAGTCAGCAATAAGCAATCGAACTATTACTCTCTGCAGACTCATCACATACTAGTATTAGTAGCTTACATGGGATGGAATGACTATTGGCACTATTATTGATGATGCTGCAGATTTATTGTGTGTAGTGGACCAGTAAAGCACATGCTGGCATTGTGTTTGAATGATTTGATGCTGAGGCTGCAAATAGTTCAAATATTTTGAGACAGTAATGAGCTGCTTAGCAGTCAATAGCAGATCAAATTACATAACCGGAAGTAAAATGAAACCGGAAGGTCATTGAAACAGGAAGTGACGTCATTTAATTTTAGTAATAAAAGTTTAATGATGATTATGCATGCATTATTTTTAATTTATTATCTCTGATTTAATTTCCTTAGCCTACATCTCATCATTCATGGCTTCATTACTGTCCAGTGGATGGTATCTTAGTACAACATTTGACACAAAAACATGACATGATTAACAAAAATGATAATAACAATAATTATCAGTTATGAG
>NW_003546554.1:0-34821 GCF_000090795.2 Amphimedon queenslandica
CACCTTCATTCTCTTTATCATTTCCTGTTGGTGACTGACACTGATGTTGAATTAAGATACAATTATCTATAAAGTATATATTTATTATAAAAATACTACTAATACATAACATACATGTTTCTATTGTAGAGCCAACTTGGAAATAATTTATCATTAGTGTGTTTGAGTTACTGATGACAGAACCTTTGCTGTCTTGCTCATTTCCACTAGCACAGACAATGAGAACATCTTCAGAGGAATTTAGATTAAAAGTGAGTGCTGAACTGTTTAAATTCCAATCAAATGTAAAGTTGTACCCATATATATTTTCAAAATTGGGTGTAAATTTATTGAAATTGACTTCTGTTACTGGTTCCCAAATCTGATCTGAAAATCCAAGTGCTCTTTTACTAATGTTCCACTCAACTGCTCCAGTACTTGTGGTGCAGTTGCAATTTACTGTGTTTTCAACACATGCAGTCTCACTAAAGGCAGTGACAGCACCAACTACATATTGTACATATTTTACACAGTATTCACTTTACTGCATCACTTACCTGCCAACCAAGTGGATAGTAGAAATAGCAAAAGACAGTCTCTCATATTTACAATAAGAAGTTAACTAAAACGCCTAACAAACAAAATGCAATCACTCCCTCTAAATGAATACGACTAGTGAATTCATGGTGATCTAGCTACATCCACCCATTCAATAAATTTGTGATGCATCTAGTCTAAAATCTTATTATTAAGTTTAAAAATAATGATAAAAAATAGCTTTATTGTATAATAGTTTAATGTAATAGTAGAAAAGAAATGTTAGTCATAATTATTCAGGCTGTTCATCCTTTGCTCCTTCATTTTCATTTATTTTATTTAATCCGATTCCTTCTCTATGTTCTCTATCTTCATTGATTTCTTCTCTTTGTTCTCCTTCACATATTCGTGTATTCCTGCATAATTCTAAACACATGATTATGTTTATGAGTATACTTATGACAATCATTGATGATATCAAGCAAGTAAAAACAGTCGAAAATGCCATGAGACTAGGGTTTCCAAAGTTTCAACTAATACAAGTGGAGTGTCAGTACCTATCATGAGGCTCATCAAAAATTGGAAACTACTAGCTATGTTTACACATAGAAAATCTAGTACAAATTACTTTTAACAATGCAAACTTTTTACTTTCTTTGATCTTGTCTCTTATTTGCTTTACAAGGCAGCAAGCCATCAAAGCTAATGCTATAAAAACAAAAAGTATTATGCCTAATATGATTGCTACAATATTTCCTATATTTCCAGAATTTTCCATTGGATTAGAGCAAGTAGGATTACCAAGTTCAGAACATTGATCTACAAAATTCCCAATATAAAAACACTACATAAATCTATAAAGCAGTAGATTCTATTACATACTTTTTGCTTGTCTGGAATCAAAGTAGTGTGTTTCATTACGAGGCAGCTGTATAAACTTGTTCCATTCTCCTTCACTTTTTACCATTGATTCTTCAATACCGGTGATGGAATCATATGATATATTATAGCTTAGATTTGCATACTGTGGGTCTGATGTGTTCAATACCTGCAGTACTTATAATAGAAATTAAATTTTGTTTCTTATTATACTTACCAGTCGTATAGAAATTGTGATATTAGTACAACAGCTATCACTGCAATCATCAGTAGTACTATTTGCAGTAATAGTAACATTGAAGGCTAGATCTAGTAGAAATTCAAAAATAAAAGTAATAATGAGCCATTGTCTTGTACCATTATTATTTTGTGGTGATTCACACTGAAAAGTAATTGCATCATTACCTGTATAATAAAATATTCAATTAAAATTAGATGTAAATCATATTGTTGAACTGTATATCCTTACTTAGTGTGAATGGTTTACTGTTATTACTTTGCTGTTCATTCCATCCTCTAACAGTGTATGTGTAGGTTATATTGTCTAATAAATCCCTTGAGTTTATATGTAAGGCCGTGTCATTAGTACTATACGTCAATACACTGGTTGATGTACATGAACAACTAATAACAGTCACTTGATACTCAGTAGAGGTACAGTTATTCCCAGTGTCCTCCCATTCTAAAGTAATTCGACTTGCATTGAAGGTTGTTGTTAAGTTTGTCGGTGCTTTTGCATAATAACCTATTATTGATATACAAAACATTGAAAAGGGTAACATATTCAGTTGTTCTTTTTTACTTTCAAAACAACTTGTGTACATGCATTTACATGACTCTTGTGTGATTATTGCAGGGTCATTGTACCTTGATTGCCATTTTTACATTGTAATATAACAAAATGCAATTGCTTATTGGATGTGTACACTAACCTAAATCAGTAACTGTTGTGTTCATTTTATCAGTCTCCTGTCCATTTGCACATTCAATAAGTACACTCTGAGAGTGATTAAGATTAAAGGTCAGTATTGAAGTGTTCAGACCTGTATAAGTTGTATTAAATGTGAAATTATAACCATAAAATTCTTTATCCTCAGTGTTCATTGCATGAAATGAAACTTGTGGAATTTGGTTCCACATCAAAGATTCTACTGGACTGTATTTTACAAACCATTCTAAAGTACCAGTATCTGTTGTGCAGCTGCATTCTATTCTATCCCCTGCACATACTGGCCCATCAGTACATTGAAAGTTAGTGATAGCACAATCTGTATAAAATGAATAATGTGTGGACCTATTATCATTAAATAGTCTTAATGGCTTACCTCCCAATCCAGAGTAGAGTAGAATAAGTTCCACTCCTAATAGTAATGCAACAGTATTGAGTAGCATAACTGGATAAAACAATTGCTGTAACTTGCTGTAAAACTGGTAGTTTAAAATAATCAAGTTCCTTAGAAGAGCAGAAGGGAGAAGTAAAAATTAAGTTAATTTGCTATTTACAATAACTGATGAAGAATCCAATGTTCATAAGAGGGTCACATGTCACTTTGCTACACAATAATTATGACTCAAATAACTCTTGCTCCATTGCTCCTGGGCTTAGCCACTTTCATTCTCTATTGTCAATTCATGCATAGATGTCTATGTGTCAATCCACCCAATTACACCACATATGAGTTATTGTGACACCCTCAAATTATTATTATTATTAATTTAATATTGTTGTTATTATTATTAGAAATAAAACAGGTTAAAGTACATATACTTAGATGTAGAAATATATGAAATTTAAGATAGAAAGGAAAGTTAGAATAATAATTGTAATAAGTATATTTGAGTGAGTTAGTTAAAACTATAACAAAACAATAATAATATTTTTAACTTTTATTCTAACAACAACAAATATTATCCATCAATTTACATAATCTATGCAGCCAGCACAAGGATTGTCTGTTATCAATTTGTTGTCTTATCCATGAATTTTTTATTTTGTATCCTATTCTGCATCCCACTATCACTATTATGAGTATTATGACTATCATTGAAACAACTACTATAGCTGCAATGCATCCTGTATTACATTCTGGTTTATCATCACCATTATCCCCACTATTTCCTGTTGGTTCACATGAATATTGAGTAGTTGTGTCATTACCTGTATAAGTATATAAAGTACTCAATATATAAACTATTACACACACAACATACTTATTGGCATTCCTGTGCTAAAATTATTCATTGGTGTGACTGTAAAGCAATAAGTCTCATTGTATTTTAATCCTGATCCAGTCCATTTTGTTTCATCATAACCAGTTACTTCATATGTTACTGGTATATTCCCAGTATTGGAATTGTATGATATGTTGTGGTACTGGCTTGGATGCTTCACATATGGGTCTAGTGACTCCTATGAATTGTTGAAATACATGTATGGATTATTCATTGTATCTCACCAATATTATATTCAGTGTAACATTAGCACAGCAACTATTCTTACAAGGATCAGTAGTATTAGTTGTATTTATTGTAATATTCATCACTTCATGAGGAGCTACAAATCAAAATTAGGTACATGTTACTGAGCTTATATTCTTACCAAGTGTGAATGGTTTACTGATGTTACTTTGCTGTCCATTCCACCCTCTAACAGTGTATGTATAGGTTTCTGTTGTGTTTAGTTCACTTGAATGTATGAGTAAAGTTGTTTTGCTATTATTATAGGAGGTCAATACACTGTTTGAAGTACCATTAACAGTCACTTGATACACAGTAGAAGTACAGTTATTCCCAGTGTCCTCCCATTGTAAAGTAACTCCATTTGCATTGAAGGTTGTTGTTAAGTTTGTTGGAGCTTTTGCATAATAACCTATTATTACAAAACATACACTTTTTATTTTCACAACAACTTGTTTACCTGAATCCCTTATTATTGTAGATTCATTATCACTTACATTTCCATTTTTGCACACAATAAAAATGTTTTCAGATGCATTTAGATAAAAGTTCAGCTTTGAGCTATTATTTATCTCATCATAAGTGAAATTGTATTCATATTCTGTATCATTATTAGTATTACTACCTTTATTGAACATAAATGTTGAGGTAGTCCAGCTCTGATTACTGGATCCTAGTACTCTATAACTGATGGTCCAGTCTATTGCTCCAGTACTTGTTGTACAGTTACACTCCACTCTGCCTCCAGCACACACACTTCCATTAGTACATTGAAAGTGTGTCACATCACCACCTACACAATCATAATGTTACCTGACAATGTTTGAATGGCATCAATGGCTTACTTGTCAACCCAGCGCAGAGTATAAGTCCTAATAGCAGAGCTGAAGCCATTATCACTCCACACAATTGAATTGAACTAAAAACAGCACAAACAATCACTCCAGTATATAGCACAAACAGTGACTTAGTATATTCATATCTATAGGGACAGATCAGCTTCCTGTTCACATAGTGACACATACCCCCCCATTTATTGCACAATTATTCCTAACTATAACGTGATACAACTGGCTAAATATATACATGTGCTGTGCAGCATGAAATTAAACACCTTTGGTATGTAAACAGAGACACAGCTTATTGCATACACAGCCAAGAATTATCATGCTGATACAGTAGTACTGCTCAAAGTCAATGAATCAGGTCTGATTGCTTAAGTGATACAGTCCTGATAGCCTATCAGGACTGTATCACTTAAGTAATCAGGCCTGATCCATTGACTTTGAGCAGTAGTACTAGTACTGTATCAGCATGTCTGACCATGATAATTCTTGGCTGTGTAGATAAGCAGGACAGGAAGTGAATTTAGCTGAAGAGCCCCTCCCACTCCTTTTGCTCTGATTGGAACCATAAAATATTTTTCCATTAAATTATTTTATACCTTAAAATTTGTGATCCAATTCTTAATTCTCATTTCTCATCTAAATCTAGCATTAGATCTGATAAAACCTGGAAGAGGCAGCATTTTTTCATAATTTATTTAGCTCAGAACAGTCAATGGAATGAAAGTTATTTTAACCTTTGTCAGCCTATGATCTGCATGTATAAAAACAGCTCCTGCTACACCAAAAGCTAGTTGGAAATCATACAAATATAAAGTCATTATAGCTACCATGGAGTTGTTTTTTTCTCTTTTTGATACTACTACAGTTTTTTATCAACTTCAGGTTAGCTTATCAAGTTCATGCATGATCTTATTAATTTGTGATTCACTTTTGCAGATGGTCTAATAAATTAGACAATGTTAATTAATAAATTAGCATTGTCTAATAAATCACTTGAGTTTATATCTAAGGTTGTGTTGCTAGTATTATACATCAACATACTGGTTGATGTACATAAACAAGTTGTTTATGTACATCAACCAGTATGTTGATGTATAATACTACCAATAACAAAAACAACACTTATTAAAGCTTATTCAATTGTTATTTCTTCTTGCTTGGTTTCTCTTTTTGCATAAGAAGTATATGATTATGATGATTATGGTAATCACAAAAATGGGTCCAATGATTCCAAAAATAATTCCTAAAGTGTATCCTGTGCTCCATCCTCCACCTCCTCCATTACTACCATTATTTCCATTTCCTGGTGATTTACATCAGTGCATGTAAAGTTAGTGATAGCACCATCTGTATAAAATTGAATAGTATGTATTAGCATCAAAATGTTTTACACAGTCATAATGTTAATGTTTGAATGGTATCAAAGGCTTACCTGTTATCCCAGTGCAGACTAGTATGAGCCCTAATAACAGAGCTGAAGCCATTATCATCCCAATGGTTGAACTGAACAAAAAGCACAAACAATCACTTCAGTATATTCATATCCATAAGGGACAGATCAGATTCCTGGTCACATGCCCACCCATTCATTGCGTATTCATTTCTAACATAGTACAATTGGCTAAATATATACATGTTGTGCAGCATGAAATTAAACACCTTTTTTGGTATATAAAGTAAACACACATATAGGGTATATAGATCTAGATCTATTTATAGATTTTATGTAAGCAGGACAGGAAGTGAATTTAGCTGAAGAGCCCCTCCCACTCTTTTTGCCTGTACTGATTGAATCTATAGATCTTGCCAAACAAGCTTTATATACTCATACTTGATAATATTGATACTTGGATTAGATACAGATGCCTGACTTGATAATTATGTTTTCTTGTTATGCTTGCATGAATTTCCTGTAAGCCATAGTCTAGCAGTATGTATTATGCACAGACTTATACACTAACTTTATTTTAATTTGTAGCTCCTAGCTAAGAGATGAGTATTACAATAGATACAACTAATACTACTAGCTAATCCTTATAAGAATAATAATTGCTGTGTTAATGTTACACTGAATATAATACTGAATATATGACTGTTTTGAGCTAAATAAATTATGAAAAATGATGCCTCTTTTAGATCTAATGCTATAGATATAGATAAAAAAATAAGAATTGAGAATTGGACCACAAATTTTTGTAAATACTAATACACTAAGGAAAACATTGTTGTTGAGCTGTACATATTGTTCTTACCAATTGTGAATGGTTCACTGTTATTACTTTGCTGTTTACTCCACCCTCTAACAGTGTATGTATAGGTTACATTTTCTAATAAGTCGCTTGAGTTTATATGTAAGGTTGTTTCATTAGTATTATGTATCAATACACTGGTTGATGTACATGAACAACTAATAACCATCACTTGATACTCAGTAGAAGTACAGTTATTCCCAGTATCCTCCCATTGTAAAGTAGCTCCACTTGCATTGAAGGTTGTTGTTAAGTTTGTAGGTGCTGTATTTATTATTGATATACAAAACATTGAAAATAACATTCATTTGCTCTCTTTTTACTGTCAAAACAACTTGTGGACAGTATTTACATGACTCTTATGTGCATACCGGTATTGCCTTTAACAAGCAAAAAGTTATAACTTTGTCATGATATGGAAATCACACATAAATTTATAGTGATCACATGTATAGCTACTACATTTGTCTAATTGATGTAATACTATTGTTATTATTAAAATCAAAAAATGACAATAAATTAATGTAAATTTTAATTCTAATTATATAATATTTTGTACCAAAAGTACTCTTGTTCCTACCAATAACAAAAACAACACTTATTAAAGCTTATTCAATTGTTATTTCTTCTTGCTTGGTTTCTCTTTTTGCATAAGAAGTATATGATTATGATGATTATGGTAATCACAAAAATGGGTCCAATGATGATTCCAAAAATAATTATTAAAATACATCCTATGCCCCATCCTCCACCTCCTCCATTACTACCATTATTTCCATTTCCTGGTGATTTACATTGATATTCAGTAATCATTGTATCATTATCTGTATACATAAAATACTCAATATATAACTATTAGATACACACGCAACATACTTATTGGCTCTCCTGTGATAAAATCATTCATTGGTGTGACGATAAAGCAATAGGTCTCATTGTGTTTTAATGATCCAGTCCATTTTGTTTCATTTATTTTAAATGTTACTGGTTTATCTTCAGTATTAGAATTGTATGATATACTGTAGTTCTGACTTGGATGCTTTAAACACATGTCTGATGATTCCTACATTAATTGTTGGTTAACTTTATAAAAATCATTATCTCTCACCAGTATTATATTCAGTGTAACATTAACACAGCAACTATCATTTTTACAAGGATCAGAAGTATTAGTGGTAGCTATTGTAACACTCATTACTTCAATGGGAGCTACAAATCAAAGGTAAACGCATATTGTTTAGCTATGTACTATATTCTTACCAAGTGTGAATGGTTTACTGATACTACAGTGCTGGCACCTTTTAACAGTGTATGTGTAGGTTACATTTTTTAATAAATCACTTGAGTTTATATGTAACGTTGTGTCACTAGTATTATGTATCAATACACTGGTTGATGTATTATCATAAATAGCCACGTTATACACAGTAGAATCACAGTTATTCCCAATATCCTCCCAGTGTAGAGTAACTCCACTTGCATTGAAGTCTGTTGTTAAGTTTATTAGTGCTTTTACATAGCCTATTATTAATAATAATACAAAACATTGAAAGTGGCATCATTTTTTGTTACATTACTTTCAAAACAACTATAGTATGTATGACTGACCTGCGTCAGGGATTACTAGAGTTGCACCGTCTCCTTTATCACCATTTCTACACGTAACAGAAACACTTTCAGATGTATTCAAATAAAAGGTGAGGCTTGAGCTGTTGTTATCAGCATTATGGGTAAAATTGTATCCATAATATTCTATAGCATTATCAGTTGTAGCTGCATTGAAAATTTCTGATTTGACATTTATCAAGTTCTGATCACACGATCCTAGTGCTACATAACTGATGTTCCAGTCTATTACTCCAGTACTTGTCATACAGTCACACCATACCCTGTCTCCAGCATACACATTTCCATTAGTACATTGAAATTCAGTCACATCACCACCTACACAATCATAATTTTACCTGAAAATGTTTGAGTGGCATCAGAAGCTTACTTGTCGACCTGGTACAGACTAGTATGAGTCCTAATAACAGGGCTAAAGCCATCATCGTCCCAACAATTGAATTGAGCTGAATCACAAACAATGGATTCAGTATATTCATAACGGACGGATCAGATTACGGATCGCATCTCCACCCATTCATTGTGTATTCATTCCTGACATAATTTATATACATGCCGTGCAACTTTAAATTAAACACCTTATTGGTATGTAAACACAGCTTATGCATAGATTTGAATTTGATTTGTGGGTAATTACGTATTTAAGCATCAATCACTTCCTGTACTATCTACCATTTACAAAATTCGAGTCTAGGCTAGTTGCATAACTTGATTTCTCTACCTGTCAATCTAGACTAAACTCTGAGACCTGCATAAAAAATTATAATATTTTTGTGCAAATTTGCATAGGACACAGGAAGTGAATGTGCTGAAGAGTCCCTCCGACTCTTTTTGTCTCATCATCTAAAGTATTTTCTCTTAAAAATATTTACCTTAAATATAATGATCCAATTTATTTTAATTCTCATTTCTCATCTAAATCTAGATAGCATTAGATCTAAACCTGGAGGAGGCAGCATTTTTTCATAATTTATTTAGCTCAGAACAGTCAATGGAATGAAGTTATTTTAACCTTTGTCAGCCTATGACCTGCATGTATACAAGCAGCTGCTGCTGCACCAAAAGCTAGTTGGAAATCATACAAACATAAAGTCATTATAGATACTATGGAGTTATTTTTTCTCTTTTTGATACTACTACAGTTTTTATCAACTTCAGGTTAGCTTATCAAATTGATACATGATCTTATTAATTAGTGATTCACTTTTTGCAGCTGGTGTTTCTTTGGATTGTCCAGGACTTCAGCTTTGCTCCAGTACTAATTTAACAGCAACTTGTCAAGTATCGAGTAATGTCATTGCCTGGTTGATGAATGGGGTCCACGTAAAGTCTTACTCCATTAACTCTGACTTAGGAGAAACTTACAATAGTGGATCAATTCAAACTACACTAGTCGGTCGGAATCCAACCATATCTACATTATCCATTAGTATAGTGGCTAGTAATTCAATGGAAGGATTCAGTATTAGATGTGCTGATGGACTCAGTGGAAGTTATAAAGAATGTGGGATACAGTTTATTAGTAAGATAATATGTATAATTTGCTTTTACTTTTTAAAATAATTATTTGTAGACCGTCCAAGTCCTCCAGCTAATATAACAGTTACTAATATTACTGAGAGTTCTATTGGTCTTGAATGGAGTCCACCAGCTTCCCTCTCTACTGCTCCTATTACTGGCTACATTGTTAATGTGTCCTATGTAAATGGAACTAGTTTCAACTGTCCTGTCCATCAGTGTAACCTGACAACTGGTGATACTAACAAGACTCTAATATCAGGACTTAAGAATGATACTCAATACTTGCTCTCAATCTCTGCTATTAATTGTATTGGTGAAGGTAGTTACAGTCCTGGGATACAAGTCACTACTGGTATGTGTAATTGTGTATGTATTATGTGTTTACGTTACAATGAATTAATAGGTAAATCATCTGTTCATGTATCAAATTTATCATTTACTGCAATCAGTTATACTACAGCAGAGCTTAGCTGGGAGACCAGTGCTACTGATACTGTTCAATCATTCTTTGTTCATCTCTATACTAATACATCAGTCGATGTTGCATCATTCATTGTATACAATCAAAGACTTAATGTTACAAATCTAACTAAAGGAGCTGATTATTACGTTGTGGTTCAAGCTAAAGACTCATTTGGATATATTAGTGATTTCTCTCCTTCACTCTATTTCACATTAGATGGTACGTATAATTGTATATACATTATTTTGATCAGATCTACCAATTTGATTTTGTACTGACCTCCCCTCTCATATAAATAAATAAATAAATTTAACAATTAAAGATTTAAGACCCACATTTCATTACATTTTCTGATGCTGCATATTTATTGGTGTTCTTTATTGCATTTTTTGTGTTAATGTGCTTGTTTTTAAATTAGATCCAGACGACGTTGAAGTGGTAAACAGCTCACTTACACTGTTGCCAACGAGGAGTGACCACAACAACAAAAGTGCAGTCATTAGAATTATTATTGAAGTAAGAATGACAATTTACTCACTGACCTACACACACACATGCAGGAACAAAGATTTACAAATCTACAAAACACAAATTAGTTTGTAATTGTAGACACACACACACACACACTTACAAACACACACACACACACACACACACATACATACATACACACACACACACCTACACACACACACACACACATACATACACACACATACACATACATATACATCAAATTCCTTATATACACAAATAGTAGCCTATTGAACTCTTTACTCATGCAAGCATTCTCTGTGTAAGCTTAATCCAACAACACTGCTCATGTTGTTGTTTACTGTTAGTAAAGTGTAGTCACAAGTTTCCTCTGACAAAGAAGGAAATGATACTCTCTGAATAGATCTTACTCTCATTTTTTATCTTGACACCATTACAGTATCCCTTTGATGAGAGAAGGCCACCCATCATGTCTTATCTGTTACGTCACAACGCGACCATACATGGAAACGACACCTATGTGATGTATGGCTCAAAACACTCCCAATTCTCTATTGATGTTCCCAGTGGTTATGTTGGGTCTGTTTTTACAGTCAGTATTGCTGCTGTTAATGCATTGAGTACTGGCAATTGGACAAGTGTACATTTTGAAATTGTACAGGATTCTTCTAATGCCACTGGTATGTACAATGAGCCACTGTATGAAACATACCACCAACTATATAGTTCATGCTTTTAAGATGGCTCTGAAATAAAAGCACTACGTTTTGATACATATTGATATATTTATGCTATGTAGAAGGTTTGGCTGATTCTGAGTTCAATTTTTTGAGTTATGGCCATTTAAAAAAATTGGCCATTTTTTGAAAAATACCCAAGGCTATAGCCCATGGTTTTTCCAAAAAATGGCTCCAAAATCACCCCCAATTTTTATTACATTTTCTGATACATATTGATGTACTTATGCTATGTAGAAGGTTTGAGCTGATTCCGACTTCAGTTTTTTGAGTTATGGTCATTTAAAAAATTGGCCATTTTCTGAAAAACACCCAAGGCTATATAGCCCATGGTTTTTCCAAAAAACAGCTCCAAAATCATTCCAAATTTTTATTACATTTTCTGATACATATTGATGTACTTATGCTGTGTAGAAAGTTTGAGGTGATTCAAACTTCAATTTTTTGAGTTATTGCCATTATAAAAATTGGCCGTTTTCTGAAAAATACCCAAGGCTATATATAGCCCATGGTTTTTTCCAAAAAACGGCTCCGAAATCATTCCAAATTTTTATTAAATTTTCTGATACATATTGATGTACTTATGCTGTGTAGAAAGCTTGAGCTGATTCCGACTTCAATTTTTCGATTTATTGCCATTATAAAAAATTGGCCATTTTTTGAAAAATACCCAAGGCTATAGCCCATGGTTTTTTCCAAAAAACGGCTCCAAAATCATTCCAAATTTTTATTAAATTTTCTGATACATATTGATGTACTTATGCTGTGTAGAAAGTTTGAGCTGATTCCGACTTCAATTTTTCGATTTATTGCCATTATAAAAAATTGGCCTTTTTTTTAAAAATACCCAAGGCTATAGCCCATGGTTTTTTCCAAAAAATGGCTCCAAAATCACCCCAAATTTTTATTACATTTTCTGATACATATTGATGTACTTATTCTATGTAGAAAGTTTGAGCTGATTCCGGCTTCAATTTTTTGAGTTACGGCCATCTAAATACGTGCCCATTTCCATTACAGTGTACATATTGTTAATATTGTATGTTGAAAGGTGTCTCTATGACGAGTGTCTCTAGTCCTGAGTTACCATTCACTCCTAATATACCATTGACTACATCAAGTCCAGTAATAAGCTCTAAGACTGATAGCACTTTTACATCAACAACAAATCAAATATTACTCCCTCCTAGTATGACACCAAAACCAGGTATTAAAAAAATGATTTGTTGTATGTACTAATAAAATTATATAATAGTAGGTCAGCAGTCATTTGTGATTGTATTTGGTTTACTGGCTATCCCAAGCTTTTTACTATTCATTTTGTATCTCTTCATTTTGGTTTGTATCTGCTCCATATTGGTTGCCAGAAAGAGGAAGAGGAAATCTCCTGGTCAGAAATGTTCCCTTGAAGCGAATCCTTGCTATGAGACTGTGACTACTAATGCTAGTCTTGCTAGACAAACTTCCTCAGGTAGTTTTTGTTATTTCATTAAAATTTTGTTATCATTATTTTTATCACAGATAATGGTGGTAGAGCTCCATCTTTTATGATTCTACCAATTTCTCCTAACCCTTGCTATGAAGAACCATGGGCATGTAGGTCCAACCCTTGTTACGCAGAGCCATCATTTCAGTTCTCATTTGACGAAGGTATGCACTGAATTATAAGTTCTTATCACTGATTTTTAAAATGCAGGGTCGTCCATAGTAACAACAGACAATTCCTGCTATGCTACAGCTGGCGAATATTGAGAACATTATATTTTTATTTTTTGCTAATTTGATGATAATGATCATAATTGAAAAATAAACCTGCGAGATTCAAGGAGCTTCCTTTTAGCAAAATGTGCAGGCGTTAGATATGCTTTCATTATGATGCATTCTAGCCAATAGTCTGATGTTTTATTCCTTTTTTGATGAAGTAGATATCATGATGTGACCTTATGAAGTCATTGAAATATGCCTACAATAACCCATTTCCTGTTTGTGTAGTCTACTACAGTTTACAAAAGACTCCATTTTGTGTAGTTAAACATAACCTCATATCTTCAGTTCTGGGAAAGAGCAATGGGTCATTCAAGAAACTACCAGTAGCCTCTTCTCTCAGAGCATCATGATGAGCTCCATACCATATCTTATTCTAACCCTCTCACTACTAATGGGACAATTAACTGGTGGGTCTCCCTCATATCCTCATTATGTGTAATCATTATTAATCTGCTTTTTAGATTTAATAGCTTCTCAAGTGATACATCTTGACTGTGGGGAGTCTGAACAACTCTGTCCTTCATCTGAAAGCATAACATTGAATTGTAGTGTTGTTAGTAACTATATTTGGTGGTCTATTGACAATGGCAGTAGTGTATCTATAATAGAATTTGTTGCTTCATCATTCGGGAATACAATTGGGGACAAGGAAGAGAAAGGAAGTTTTACAGCTACTTTAATAAATGAACCAAGTGCAACCTCAACTCTGAGTTTTAATTCCAGTTTGGTGCCACTTGGAACAGTGATCACATGTGCAGATAATGATAATGGAGGCACTAAACAATGTACAGTAAAGGCAAATGGTGAGTTACTGTGATTATGATATCCACATTGTTCATGTAATAATTAGCTGCTTAATCATCAGTGACAAATTTATCATAATTCTGTTTGTGTTTTTGGCTATGTAATGATTTTCAGTTTTATAAATTTGTTTTAGAAATTCCTAAACCACCAACAAACTTGACTTATAACAAACAGTCAGAGATCCTCTCATGGTCGCCGCCAGATTCTACCTTTGAATATTACAACATCACCATTATTACTAATAACTCATCGTTTATAAACTTCACAACAAGTAACTCATATCTGCCTTTGCCATTAGATGAAGGATATCAAAATGCATCAGTAATCATTAAAGCGATTGCTTGTGATGGACACCTTATTGGTATGGAAGCATTTACAAAAAGTCAGTTTGTGTGTGTCCTCGATATGTTGTTTTAAGACATGATGTTTCCCTTTACTCTAGTTCCTTCCTCTTCATTCTCCTCTTCCTTTCCTTCACCTTCCTTTGTACTGCAGTCCACACAAGATACACTGACACCAGTAACATCACTCCCTATCATAACCTCATCCATACAACCTACTAGTAGCATTGTCAATAGCACATTCTTATTGCCTGCATCATCAACACAAAGCAGTATTAATACCATTACTATTAGTAGTAGCATTACAATCACTGACGAAGCTAGAACTATGCAACAGTCTACTACAATGTACAGCTCTACTGGATACAGCTCTAGTACAATGATAAACAGTAAGCTGTTATCTTTTGCATTTCCTTTTACTTTCAATGTCTTCTAACAAGCGTCCGTCACAACTTCTAGCACTAGTACAGCTACTGTCTCCACCACATCAAGAGCAACTGGTAATTGATAGTAATTACAATAGACACTAAATTCCCACTGCAGATTATTTATACTAATCAAACTTGAGTGTAATATAAATAACCCTTTTTTTAGGCGGCTCAGATAATGGTGATACATTGGTGATTGGTATTAGCAGTGGTGCTGTTGGATGCTTCCTTGCATTGCTACTCATTCTACTGGTGGCTATACTCCTCATGTGCTTCTATCGTTTGTTTTGCTATAAAGAAATAAATCAGCCCCCTTCCTCTCTTCATCCCCACCTCCTTCCTACAAATGTTGCTATTAATCCTCAACTTCTTCCTCCTCCTCATGCTAGTCATTGCATCGGCTCAATGTGCAGGTGCAGCTCATTAAATGCAAACACAGTTACTGTCGTGAGAGATGTCATAGTTCCTAAGGATGATGACATAAAAGTTGTCATGAACCCTTGTTTCAAGTCAGAGTTCTCAATATCAGACGAAAGCGATTATCCCGTACCGCCTGTCGTTTGCTCCCTTGATAATGGAGGATTCAGCAGAGAAGAAAATATTTGAAAATAATAATTATTAGCATTATTTTAAAAATCTTTAAAATTATTTTAAAAATATCTAGCTATAGTGATTATTATGCCTTAATTTGTCCTAATAGAAGATACTGATAAAAAAATATTAAATAAAAATTATACAAATAGGGAGATTGACTGAATGTTGCTGGTTGAAAATTGGGTGAATGGAGGGGTACTATACTCTATACAAACAGTAATGCTAATAATATCAATAATGAGGGTAGTAGGACCAGACTAGGTACAATACATCCTATGCCATCTGTTGGTGTATCATCATCAGTCTTAGGTGAGATTGGAAGATGTTCAAAGAAGTGGACACCTTTACTCACTCCACAGTTGTTCTTTACCCATACAGTTCCAAAGACGATAGCAGATTCACTTGATATGTCAGAGAGGTCAATGTTTATTGTTGTTTCCGTAGGGTCATGATGAGTCTTGTTTTCTCCATTCAGTTGGAGTATGATTTCACTTGGTACAGGACACAGGCAGTCTTGAAGGAGTTCACCTGGATCACAGTAACTCCCTACTGTTACATTCACTTGAAGAATGTCGTTTGACACTAGAGCATAAACTAGAGGCGGGGGACTCACAGAATAAGCAACACAGTATTGCTTTTTCCAAAGGGAACCAGTGACAAGACTTCCATTAGCTTTTGAAAGTAACTCAATCTCATACAGTTTATGAGACGTTAGCTTTCTGCTAAGACTTCCTTTTTTGCTGCATTCCAAATTTTGCTCATCTTCAATCTTCATTATAAAGCATTCGTCCTGTGATTGATTCCATGTTATCGTTAGATTATCGTCCTTTATGGTGACATTCACATCAGGAGGAGATAATATCATGATAGGCTCTGATGGAAGACTCTCGAGCTCTCCGGCACAATTTAAGGCAGTAACAGTGATGGTGTAGTCAACATCTTTTTTTATTGTCAACAATGCAGAATTTTTGTAAAGAGTTCTATTGTAGCTTTCATTAGCTTGTGAGCTAGTGACAATCATCTTGTAAGAGTTACTTTTGTTAGTGGAGGACCACAATACTAAGACTTGATCATCTCCCTGCCTGACGTAGGACACATTCTCTGGTGGTGAAGGCTTCCCTGTAAGAAAAATAATAGTACTAAATAATAAGAGCTGCATAGGAAATAAGAATGTATTCTTTGTAGTCTAATAATTTTTAGGCAGCCATTTAGATTTATATGAAAACCATAGATGATGCTGATCCCAAGAAAAACAAAAAATGATACCAGCAGCATCAATAAGTATTTTTTGCCACCTTGTTTACACCTCGGAATGTTCCTGTTTACACTTCAAGGTGTTAACAAGTTGTATCTAGACAATAATGACAGAAATAATGGCAAAAACTGCCAAAGAGATTTAGAGCCACTCGATCGAGAGAGAAAACAAAAGCTTACCTTTAAATGTTATGGGACAGACTACTTTACTGGGAGAGTTTTGAGCTGTGCTTCTACAAGTAACACTGATAAGATCCAGAGCTAGGTTAAGTGTGAGGTTCGTAGAGTTTGGCACTTTGCTCAAGAGCTTTGCCCCACCAAGTTCGTGACAGTTTCTTTCCCCTTTTCCTTCTAGACCCTTTACAGTCCCGTACGAGTCTTGAACTCCGAAATAAGCCCGGCAGGGTTTGTTAGCCAAACTGCTCCTGACACGCCACATGATAGTATTAGACCCCTCATTGTCCCTACAGTAAACTTGGACTGTTTCTCCTGGACAAACGTCGACCAGCTTGTTACAGTCGAACTCGTAACTTGTGACCTTTAACCACAATAGGGCTACAATAAAAACAAGTTAGATTTAGATCTAGTGGTTTCTATACAATATTCATGCAAAATGAATGTATTATATATAATTATTGCAAATTGCAATCATGATGTGCAGTGATATCTAGATAGGCCTAGGTTAATTTAGTATCTACATTAAAAACTAACCAAAATAAAAAATTACTACTTGAGGTGAAGTTCTCATCTTTTTTTCTTTGTTTCAGCTAGTAGACTATAGTGAAAATATAAAGATTTAGCCTCACTTTTATGAAAAAAAATTGCTGAATCTGCTAGACTATAATAGCTAAGTCAGCGCAGCAAACAAGCATTGCCGACAATGCAACACCTCTATATGGTGATGTGCAGAATAGGCTTTAAACCAGTAAAACGACCTGGATTCCTTAAGTACTGGAAATGCTCAACAGATTACATCATAGACACAAGGATGCATGCAACCAAGAGTGCTTTGATGCAGCTTTAATTGTGTGTACTTATTACAAAACCAATCAGACCTATTAAGTTACATCATGTGGTCACATGATCCACATGCAAGTTGATGCAATAAAGAGTACTTCCCTTGAGGCTTATATAAGCCCTTAAAAATCATAAACCTTAAACTCCAAGCCCAAATCAGAATAAATATCATAATTATCAAGAGCGTTTAAATTGAACAGGACAAAGTATAACAAACTCAAAAATTAATGTATGTCTATGAAAAACCTGATTACATTATTAATCATTATTTTGAATTATTATTATTATTATAAACAGAAAAAAAACGTTTCAATCCTTTACTCAGTTTTTTATTTAATAGAAACAGATGTCTTTGAAATAATAATCTTGATTATTGACATTGATTGAGTGAGTGAAAGGGAGCATTTGCTGGTTGACATTATCAGATACAAACTCTACTTCACGCAACATTGAGAACTACACAAGAGAAACAATCAGTAAATTGCAAGTGCATTGATATTATCGATACTGTCAAACATTGAAGATAAAGCAACTGCAAACTTACTGGACTACAGCCAGAGAGGGTGATCTTAAGGTCTTTCCTGTCTTTCAATGGAACTTCAATGGCAGTGTCACTATCATAAGGCTGGAGGCTAAAGAATAAAGAGAGAGAGAGAGAATTTAATTATAATCATGGAACTAAAGCTTCATTACTAGAATGGTCCCTTTGCTCCACAAGGCAATTGGATGGTCTGTGAAACGTGCGTATGTAACAAGTGTAGGTATCCCAATTGAGATGTTGATGTTTCATTCTGCAAAGGGAAATGACAGATATTATTAGTACCTCTGACTCATTCACTAAATATAGCATAAAAGATCTCCCTTGATGTATACATGGGGAGGGGGAGGAATGAGAGAGTACAAACAAAAATTACTACCACAGTACTGCCAAGTTAAATAAATTCCAATTGATTTTTAGATAACTATCATAACATAATGTCTTATTTGTCTTAAAACTCTACTAATGACAACAAAAATTTACTGCCTCAAATCAACTACATATACATGTACAGCATGAAGTACTACATCCCATCCTATCTATGATAATAGTCACACATTATTAAGTAAATGATATCACTCCTTGAATGTGCAAGATAAACACTACAATGATCGATGTCAGAGTGAAATTATCAAAAAACACGAGGCTCATGGCGACATCTTAACTGACTAAGCTGATCGATTGTTGTGTGGCCTAAGGCTTTATGATGCTATTAAAGCATCATTGCATTGTGTTTATATGAGATCATCAATCTATGTCGTGCAATTCATAAAAAAATCCATTCTTTGATCATTAGATCATTAACTACTATAATATTCATAGATTGTGATCTCACTACAATTACACATGTATTAATATTCATATGCATATGAAATAATAATAATAATAACTATAACTATCACTTAAGGCAGCTTGCTCATTTTTCTTTTTCTTAATGTACTATCTGTAGCATTGAAATTACTCATTTGTGTGGCCTGTCCTAAAATCTTAGTTATTTATTTGTACAAACACATTATGATTAATTTGCTCCACCACAAGAGAGAGAAAGAATTTAATTAGTGCTGCATATTAAAACAACACAAAAAACCCAGCATTCCATGGTACTAGAATACCACACAGCTGCACAATCTCAAAATATTATGACTATACATGGGAATCACAAAGACATGGATCAAGAACTACACACAGCAAAGAAATGGCATGCTGGGAATATATAATAAGGGAGTTACCAGGGGATTCTCCCATAGTTCATAGTCCATGCAGACACTATAAGGACGTCATTTATTATATCATCTTAGCTGGGATTGCATTATTCTAATCATTATTAATAAATACTGCTTATAAAGCAAGCTTTTACTAAAATCAAACACACAAATACATACATGTACATGTATGTATGTAAATTACTATAAATGAACACTCTGCAGTGCATCCGCATAAATTGCATTATCTTAAATTAGTCATAACATTATATGGTACATGGACACCCACATGTGATGGTAGACACACCAATAGTGCGCATGATAATTAATTATATCCAGTGACTTACGTTTACACACGTCCTGATGGTAGATGACTTGAACTCACAGAAGGACTTAAAAGAGTCTTTGGTTGATCCCATATTAGGATCAATGGTATACTCGCCATTACTGTACTCAGGATGTTGCATCTATTGTATAGAGAAAGAGAGGGAGTATGGATACAATACACATGTATTCATGTGTCATTGTCAAATAATGATATACGTGTACTAGAATGTAGACTAGGTAATTGTGCTCACACAGCCATAGTCACCCATCATCAGCATCATTAGGGGTAAACAAGGGGGAGAAAAAAAACTGTCCCTTGGAAAACACCTTTGCTGTTTACTTATCGTCAAATATCACTACCATTGTACAATCAGCATATACATGTATATGTACATGTACGTGGGTGTAGAGCTCTCTTTAACAGTATACACACATAAACATACAAATGCAATTAATAGTGCAGCATATGCATGCAATGTAGACTCGACTATCATGCATAAACAAACAAAAAAGTGCAAAGTGCAATGGAGTGTGTCCCTTACATTAAGGTCTTCACAGGTTCGTGGGAGCTTCTCGTTGATTCCCATCTTGTTCATTTCCTCCTCAATTGACTTCAACTCAACAAACAAAAATTGCTATAAAAATTTAAAAAATAAAAAAGAGATTGATGGTGAGTCAGTCTCACTTTCTTAAGCTGGCTGATGTCTTGCTTCTCATCAAACTTGCTGCGGTAGAATGCTGGTCCCTTGTATGGCTCACCCTATGATGATGATGATGATAATAATAATGATGATGATGATGATAATGATGATCAATTATTATTCATGACAATTTATTGTTCCTTACAGGTGCTCCTGCGGGTCCAGGTGGTCCGGCAGGTCCAACAGGTCCAACGCTACCATGTAGACCTTGTTCACCCTAAAAACAAAATCATTAATGTGCACTGTTTGTCATTATGACATTTTGTTTATCATTATGACAGTTTGTTTGTCATTATGACAGTATTCATTGTTTGTCATTATTACAAGTGTTACTTGTTGTCATTATGCGTAATGAGTGTGTAGGAGGATGTCATGAGTGAATGAGTACACAGTGTGTGTGGGTGCAGTTTGTTATCCTTACAGGTGATCCCTTCTCTCCTTGAGGACCAAATCCTCCTCTGTTTCCTCTATCTCCTTGTTCTCCTTTGGGTCCCTCTGGTCCCTGGGGTCCTTGTGGTCCAGTAGCACCTTGTGGTCCGGCTTGACCTGGTGCCCCAACTCCTCCCTGTAGACCAGGGTCTCCCTTGTGTCCTGGTAGACCCTATCATTATCATAAAAAGAATTATCACTATACATGTACATGTATGTATAGGGACTACCCTAACCCACACAACCATAATCAGGTAATGGAATTAGGATATTGAATTACTAAATGACACTTACTCTATCTCCTTGATCTCCTTTGTCTCCTGGTACACCCTTAGGCCCTTGATCACCCTATGAGTATTAGTATTAACATTATCAATCATACACTGTAATTCTATTTTGTCTTACTCTGGCACCAGGAGCTCCAGGGCCACCAGCTGGGCCAGGATCACCTTGAGCGCCCTATTAATAATAAAACAAGTATTAACGAGTTAATAATTAATTAATGATTAGCTTACAGCTGGTCCTTCCTTTCCAGGATCGCCAGGCCGTCCATCAGTGCCAGGTGGTCCCTAAAAACAAGAATAATAACAGGAGGGAAGGATTGGCTCTTACTCTCTTCCCATCTTCTCCTGGTAGTCCAGTGTATCCCTGGGGTCCTTTCTGTCCGGGCTCTCCTTGAGCACCAGGTGAACCTGTGGGTCCATCAGGTCCTTGACCGCCCTAATAGAAATAATTATAATAATAACAAATTTATCATAAATCTCATGTACATTGTGACATTAAGGTATTTGGTCAAATTTCACCAAAAATGGCTAGGAGAGAATTTTCTATTTTTATAATTTTCTCTGATGCATATACATGTTCTTATAGGTTGTGTAGCAAGCTTGAGCTGATTCCAATCAAAATGGGATCCTTTAAAATTTTTAAAGTTTTAAAAGTTGTTCCAAAAGCATGTGTACACTGTACATGTGCATGTCTATTGTAGTACTTGTCAGTATATGAAGCATGCTTTTTAGCTAACTTAGGCTACTTAGCATGCTTTGTGGGAAACTCTGTTCTACAAGTACAAGGTACATACTACTTACACGATCGCCATTGGCTCCTTTAGGTCCAGCTGGTCCCCTTTCTCCTTTGGGTCCTTTGTCACCTTTAGGTCCCTTAGCTCCATTCTCACCCATGAATCCTTTAGCACCAATCAAACCAGGGTATCCTACCTCACCCTTAGCACCAGGCCTTCCTGGAATGCCCTATTACAACAGACAATAAATAATCCATCTGATGTTGTCAATAGTGTATGTATTACAGATTTTCCTTGAGCTCCCTTGCTACCCTGAGGTCCAGGTACTCCAGCCTCTCCTGGCTCACCAGGTGCTCCGGCACGACCTTTCTCTCCATCAGCACCAGCTTTACCCTAATACATGTAGTATAACAATAAGTATATGTACAGTGTATATAATAATGATGTTTACGGTTGGGCCAGCATCTCCTTGTTTTCCTTGTTCCCCACGGGATCCAGCAGGTCCTCTTGGACCTTTAGGTCCTGCTTGTCCAGGAACACCACGTGCACCTTTAGAACCCTGGAAGAAAGAAGAGGCATAAATGATATAGAAATGGTTCATTAATTGCTAACAGCTGGTCCAGGTAGACCTTGAGGTCCCTTAGGGCCAGTAGGTCCTGTCTTTCCTGGTAGACCAGGTACTCCAGCAGCGCCAGATGCTCCAGCTGGTCCTTGAGATCCTTGTGAGCTAGGTAGGCCGGGTTTACCAGGAGCACCTGATGGACCACGTGAACCTTGGGATCCAGTGGGTCCCTTCTTTCCTCTCTCTCCAGCAGCACCAGTGTCACCCTATAGTAACGAATAACATATAAATCACATTACATACATCTATATCCTTCATACAGGTCTTCCAGCTGGTCCAGGTCCTCCAGCTACACCCTGTGGTCCAACAGTTCCCTTATCTCCAGTAGCACCAGCACCACCGGCTGGTCCCTGGGGACCAGGCCCGCCAGTGGCTCCTTGAAAACCATTAGGTCCAGGATTACCTGCAGCTCCTAAAGGACCCTACAAAAGAGAGAGAAAATTAGCCATCAAACATTAACAATTTGTTGTTTTTCTTGTCTCACAGCTCTTCCAGGTGCTCCATCAGGTCCCTGCTGTCCAACGTCACCCTGTACTCCTTGGAATCCTGGTCTACCTTGAGGTCCCTTCTTTCCACGACCACCGGGTCCTCCCTAAACAAATAAGCAACAATAAATAAATGACAATAACAACAACAAAAATTTAAAATATGCATAGAGTAACATACCCTAGCTCCAGCTGGTCCAGGACTGCCAGTCTTTCCTTGTAAGCCACGCTCGCCCTAAAACAAACAAATAAAATAAATAATTCTAATATTTGGCATTCCTACATGAGCTCCAGTGGTACCAGGGAGACCAACACCTCCCTGGGGACCTTGTTTACCCTAATAAAGGAGAGAGAGAGAGGTGCCATTATAATTACCGCTATACATGTACATGTACATACAGGTTGACCAGGTTCACCAGCAGCTCCGATTTGCCCAGTCTCACCGGCTCTACCCTTTGCTCCGGTGGCACCTTTAGCTCCAGTTGGTCCCTATCAATAAATAAATTTTAAATTAATAATTTGAAACGTTAGATTCCTTACAGCTCCACCCCTTGCTCCCTTAGTGCCTTGGTCACCAGCAGGTCCGTGTACACCCTAACAATTGATGATAATATTATCACATAGTAACAATAGTGTCAATAAGACATTAATCATAATGTGCTAACTCACAGAGGCACCAGTTGCTCCTTGATCTCCAGCTTTGCCAGTAACACCAGGAACACCCTATATAAACAAACAAACAAACAAACAAACAAATAAATAAATAATCCAATGAGCAGATTCAGCACAGTGCTCTGATTCAGCATGTATACGCATATGCATAATTGCACATGTAGTATCAGCAAAAGATTGAGATAACAGGATGTACATGTACATGTACATGACACTGACCTTGTCTCCTTTGTTTCCAGGGTCACCAGCTGATCCAGTCTCTCCTGGTTGTCCTGGAGGACCAGCAGCACCTGGTTGACCATCAGCTCCTCTTGATCCTTTTTGTCCCTATTGACATGTAATTAAATGTATTATGAATGTGAACAATGATAAGATGAGATTCAGTATATTAACATACAGGTGCTCCAGTGTCTCCAACAGGTCCTGCAGGTCCATGAGGACCAGGTATACCACTAGGTCCAGGTGGTCCTTGTATACCATCAGTTCCATCAGGTCCCTATATAAAGAGTGAATCAATATTCGTGGGAGAGAGGGAACTAGTGGTTATAGTCATAGACTTACGTTTACACCTGGTTGGCCACGGTCACCTCGTGCTCCTTTAGCTCCCCTGGCACCCTAAAATAATGAGAACAAGATTAGTGATGTATAAATACCACCCATTGCTATTAGTATGTGTATCCCGTATGTGTGTATAATAAACTAAAACTTACTGGTCTGCCTGGAACACCAGCACCACCAGGTACACCATCATATCCCTAGATATGCATATAAAGTAAAATAAAGTTCCATGTACATATACGTGTACTTACAGGAAGGCCAGGAATACCCTGTGCTCCTTTCTCTCCCTTCTCTCCTGGCTCTCCTTTATCACCATCTTTACCATTTTCTCCAGGTACTCCTCCATGGCCAGGTGGTCCCTAGATAATGTACATGTACATGTAGTAAATACCAACTCTCTCTCTCTCTCTCTCTCTTTCTTTCTTCATTACCTTAGCACCACGTGGACCAGCTGGGCCAGCATTTCCTTGTTTTCCATCTTCACCTTGGTCTCCAGGGGCACCATTAGCTCCTCTGAAACCTTTCTCTCCTCTTTCTCCCTACAATAACAAAGAAGAAAGGAGCAATCAATAATAGTATGATAACGAATAATAAGAACAAAGAAGAAGAAGAAGAAGAAGGAGTATGTATATTACAGCTTTTCCTTGAGGGCCAGTGTTTCCTTTGTCACCATCAGCTCCATTATTTCCCTTGCGACCAGGCTGTCCACGTGGTCCAGTGTCACCAGGTTCTCCAGTCTGTCCTCTTATTCCAGCTAGTCCAGTACGACCGGGTGATCCCATTGATCCTTTAGCACCGGCAGGTCCAGGTGGTCCTGTTGCACCATTCTGTCCTGGTGTTCCAGGGGAACCAGGTGAACCCGGGGATCCATCAGAACCGGGTGGTCCTTGGTTCCCAGCTGGTCCTCTTTTACCAGGTGCACCAGGAGGTCCCTATTATTATCATTATTATTATTATTATTATTATTATTATTATTATTATTATTATTATTATTATTATTATTATTATTAATAATAATAATAATATAATAGTGTCATTTCATGTCTTACAGTTGGTCCATTGGGTCCTTGAGGTCCTTGTGGTCCAGGGGCTCCAGGTGCTCCTTGTTGTCCAGGGAATCCATCAGGTCCTGGTGGTCCTGCTGGTCCATCGGCTCCTGTTTCACCATCCCCTCCCTTAGCTCCTACATCTCCATCAGGACCCTATGCACCAGTTCATGTCAGTATAAGATATCATGGACTCACTCTTGGTCCCTCTGGTCCAATGTTGCCAACTTCTCCTGGTGGTCCATTTGGCCCTTGGTCACCAGGCTCACCAGCAGCACCATCAGCTCCTCTATTTCCCTATATAAATTATCAGGCGATTATACAAAAATATAGAATGAGAAGTTGCATAAATTTTCAATTGAAAGGAAATATTCGCAATTCTAAATCTAACATGCTTCATTGCTATACAAAATTTCTTGACATGCACCCAATTTAAAGTACACTTATTATTAATGATGTCATTACCTTAGCCCCTTGTAATCCAGGGAATCCAGGGATGCCAGGTAGACCAATTTGTCCCTAATGACACAGTCAATAGATACACAGTATGATAAAGGCATGTGTGGGTCTTACAGTCGGTCCAGGGTCACCAGGATATCCATTGGGTCCACTGGCACCAATTACACCCTAAAAATAAATAAATAAATAAAATAAATAAATAAATAAATAAATAAATAAATAAATAATAACAAACCTCCTTTCCTACTTCACCTTGATCACCAGCTGGTCCTTTCTCACCATCCATTCCCTACAAGAATCAAACATCATTATTAATATGATAAATCATCAAACAGTGCATTACCCTGTGTCCTCTTGTTCCCTTGGGTCCAATGTGACCAGGAGGTCCAGGTACTCCTTTACGACCAGGTACACCAGACTGTCCACGGTCACCACGGTCACCAACAATTGGAATGATGATTGGTCCTTTTATGCCTTGCTCCTACAAAACACATAATAAGTATAGATACATGTACATGTGAATGACATACAATGTACATGTAGTATGATACCCATAATTCAACATGTTTTCAGAGCATAAGGACGTTCACATAATATTTTTCAAAGCATTAATGGTACACATGTAACTGTAGTTCAAAAAATTATTATTAAAACGTTGGATATGCATAATTAAGGACAAACTAGCAAATTTTAAGCAGCAATCTAAAGCCTCAACCATACTACATAAACATAATGGAATCTTACAGGTGGTGGAATGAAAGCAGGTGCACCAGGATCTCCAGGGGGTCCAATTGGTCCTGGAACACCAGGGTCACCCTATGTAAGATAGAAAATACCAAGTGTCAACAGTAATACTATAAACAGCAAAAAAAAACAACTTTATTATTCTTACAGGTGGTCCAGTAGCACCATCTGATCCAGCAGATCCATCAAGCCCATCAAATCCCTATCAGTAATAATTATTGATAAATCAATCAATTAATAATAACTATTATTAATAGTGTCACTTACATCAGAACCACGTGAACCAGGAGGTCCAGGGGGACCCTAATTAATAAAAAATATATTACAATAATTTTACTAGTATATGCATTTATTTGTGTAATTAGTTAGGTGATGTGTGTGCATTAATTACAGGGACGGGAGCTAAATTTGGTCCAGGGGGTCCTGGAGGTCCAGGGTCCTATAGATAAATTAGAGTCAATGCATTATGAGAGTAAGGGAGGAGGGCTTACTCCAAATGGGTCTGTGTCTGTAACTCCGTCCTGTCTCTTTGTGAATGGAGCTGCACCATCTGAAAGACACAACAGGTTATTACAATAGTACCAGTTGCCATAGCTACACTATTTACATACAGTGGGCAGTCAATAAAAATGTTTAGACTTCAAAATCAATAGGCCATTGTTGTCTAACGCAACAATGAAAGAAAGGGGCTTATTGTAATCGCCATCTTGAATAATAGTTGAATTTGACAAATTTGTATTTTGTAAGCTCACGTCACGTGACTATAATCAACACCCACGCACAAATTATAATGCTGCTAACCCATTGTGAAACAATGCCAACAACAGTTCTCTCAGAATTATTAATGATAATAATAATGCAAACTCACATGCTAAGGTGCAAAGTGAGACACCAATTAATGCTAGAATAAGAGCCTGAGCTGCCATGATCATCTGCAAAAGAATTAATAAGATCTATCATATTAAATATAATGTTACAAAATGCTAAGTTGCTAAGTTGACATGCACTGTACAATCAGCAATAAAAATGCAAGATAATAACTGCATACAGTGCAGGACTTACCTAACTCCTGTAGCTATGGAAGTAACTGAATGGAGGAATATCACGGCTTAGAGGCAGCCGGTCCTTAGAGTGTAGGCTTAGTTGCAAGGACTTACGACTTGAAGACGTATTCCTTGACAAGATCTACAGCTGTGACAAAGTCCAACTGCAGAGAGGCCCAACCAGCAGAGTACTGGAACAATCTGCTAAAGGGGGTTGGTTATATTAAAGTGTGACTTACAGAGTCTGGGTTATCCATTCACTGGATCACAATGCCCGGAAGAATCCTCTAAAAGACAAAGACTTAGCAGAGAATAATGAATAGGATTGTTGTCTAATGCAGCATGAAGACAACACAGCCCGAGTGTTGCATAAACCGAGAAGCACGTAAAGTCAAAACACATTCGCGCCAATTCGCGGCAATTTGCAGGATAAGATGCCGGAATAGTTCCATTTAGAAGGCGTGGCTGGTTGCCTAGGAAACGCAAACACACCTTAACTTTAAAGAAAATGTCTGTGTCTTATGCTGCTGCAAAGATACGTATCCCGGCTGGATTTGAGCACATATTGGAGGGACTGGTAAGAGAAGTGTTAAGAGAACAGCCAGAAGATGTCATAGCCTTTTCTGCTGAATATTTCAACAAAAAGATTCTGCTAAGGAAAGGCATGTTGAATTTGATCTTTCATTAAAAAATATGAATTTTATGTACATGTATATAGGAGGATATGCAGAAGAATCAAAAAGTGCTGGACAACAAATTGAAGAAGCAAAGAATGTGCATGTGAAAGAGGAGCCTGCAGTAGAAGTGGAAGAAAAGCACGATCCTACTGCAGAACTAGAGGAGGAGAAAAAAAATGATGAAAGTGTCCCTCCACAAGAAGGGGATGAGACACAAGCAACAAAAGATGAGCAAGAAGAAGAAGGGGAAAAGGAGGTCGAACAAGAAACAGCACCTCATGAAAGTTCAGAAGCATCACAAGAACCAGCAGTGATAACACAGGAGGGTGATGCATCTCACGAACCCTCTCAAAATGAAGGAGAGTCTAATCAAGAGGAACCACAAATGGATATAGAACCACAGACAACTGAAGAGTCTCAAGCAACTGAAGATCAAAAACCATCAGAAGAACCTCAGTCATCAGAAGAACCTCAGCCATCAGAAGAACCTCAAGAACCCCAGCCATCCGAAGAACCCCAGCCATCCGAAGAACCCCAGCCATCCGAAGAACCCCAGCCATCCGAAGAACCACAGCCATCCGAAGAACCACAGCCATCTGAAGAACCTCAAGCAACTGAAGAACCTGAAGTACCTCAGCCGTCTGAAGAACCTCAAGCAACTGAGGAACCGCAGCCATCTGAGGAACCTCAAGCAACCGAAGAACCCCAAGCAACTGAAGAGTCTCAGCCATCTGAAGAGCCTCAAGCAACCAAAGAGCCCCAAGCAACTGAAGACTCACAGCAGTCTGAAGAACCTCAAGCAACTGAAGCATCAGAAGAGCCGCCACCAGAAACTGAAGAACCTCAAGCAACTGAAGAACCTCAAGCGACTGAAGAACCTCAAGCGACTGAAGAACCTCAAGCGACTGAAGAACCTCAAGCGACTGAAGAACCTCAAGCGACTGAAGAACCTCAAGCAACTGAAGAACCTCAAGCAACTGAAGAACCTCAAGCGACTGAAGAACCTCAGCCAACTGAAGAAACCCAGCCGTCTGAAGAACAAAAGCAAGAAACCACAGCTGAGGAACCTAGCGGTGCATCTGAGGACTCTAAACCAGAAGAATCATAATCAGTTTGCATGAACATTATTAATGTGAATTCATTTTGAATAATTATAGTTACTTTTTAGTACACACCTTCCTTGCATCCTCAAAAGTAATATTGAAATGTACGCCCACACATAATTAAAATGTGATACAAGAAAGTTTGTTGTGCTTCCTAAAGTCAATGCAAAGATGTGACTATTTTGACAATGGCTGTTTGGTCTATCCTTCCATTACAACAGGGGCTTTTGTTCACAATAATGAAGAGTAGGCCTTTGTTCTCTGTAAAGACTGGTGACAGTTATAATCAATGTTACTCATCAATTTGGGCCAGTCCACTTATTGGCAGCTGCAGGTATCACTTGCAGTGCAGTCCTACAGAAACAACCGCTTTACTTTGCCTTCACTGTGAGGTAGAGAGGCGATCATACAAGTCAAGTACGTTTAGCCTATCACCTCATCAATGTCAGCCATCTTTGGATTGCCAAAATGAATCCGCTTTTTGTTTTCATTTTAGAAAATGAAGTACATTTTGTACAGTGCAGTCTGCCTTGCCATAGTTGCAGGTAAGAAAAAATATTCTACAGAAGCATGCTACTTATTACTTGTCATTGTTTCGCTGCAGTTGTCAATGCACAATACTTCTGCTTCAATTCAGTCGGAGGCAATCCTTGTGGGAGATACATAGGATCAGTAAGTCATAATGTTAAAAGAATTATTACATTTTTGTAATGTACATGTACATGCATAATAATAATCCTATATTATTATTACTTGTGCAGTTTGGAGATAAGAGAGAATGCTGTGTTGGACAAAGAGCTGGTGGTTATACACCACACGGCAGTGAGGAATGTACATCTTGTGATAACTTCTTAAGTGAGTACTAGGGACTGCATGGGGTACTGTAATATAGTATAGTAATAAGAAAATAATAAATAATAATGATAATAATAGTAATAATATCCTACATGTATTAGACAGTTTGACATATTGTGATACAGTATTGTACATGTACAATGTACATGTAATACAGTGGGGTGATTTTGAAGCTATTTTTTTTTAAAGAAAGCCATGGGTCCATGCTTTTTAAAAATTGAAGTCAAAATCGGCTCAAACTTTCTACATAGCATAAAGACATCAATGTGTATCAAAAATTGTAATAAAAAAGGGGGTGATTTTGAAGCCATTTTTTGGAAAAACCATGGGCTATAGTCCGTGCTTTTTTGCCAAAGTTTAAAAATGTAAAACTTGCATAATCGAAATTGGGCTAACTATACAATATCTTCACATGTAATGATTTATGTATTTCAAATTATTTATCATGTGCTACTTCCTTTTTAGATCCATTTGCCCCACGTGGCCCTGATGGACCTCCTGGTAGAGTTACTGGCCCAGTAAGACTGAGAGCAGCTCCATTATACTCTCTTTAACTTGCTTTTCTCTTTTATAATAATTAGTTAATTCCTGGTGCACCTGGACTTCCTGGACCACCTGGAAATAATGTGAGTTAATATTAATATTAATTAATTACATTTCATTTAAAAACTGCTGTATTAATTGATTATTTATTTGTTAGGGTGAAGATGGTGAAGATGCAGCTGATGGTCAACCCGGAAACCCCGTATGAGAGAGAGAATGTTTATTAGGTGTTTAAAATAATACTTGCTTATTAGGGTGGCCCCGGAGAACCTGGTGCCCCAGGTCCACACGGACCACCTGGACCACCCGGCAGAGTTGGATTCCCCAAAGGACCCAAGGTATAGTACATACTCGTATAATGTTGTGATTATTGTAAAGATTTAAAACAGAATTAGGTGTTTCAGGTTTTAATTGTATTGATTTATTGTTTTTTTTTTCTTAATTTTTAGGGAGCCATTGGTTTCCCCGGCTATGCTGGTCAACCAGGAATGAAAGGAGAGAAAGGTCCCCAAGGAATTAAGGGAATACCTGGCACCCCTGGACCTAATGGACACCCTGGATTGAAGGGACCACCTGGACCACCTGGACCCCATGGACCACCTGTAAGGGAATAAATATAAGGAACAATAAATAACGCCATCATACTATTATTATTATTAATTAAGGGTTCACCTGGTGCTACTGGAAACCTTGGAGCTCCTGGAGCCCCTGGAGCTAAGGGACCAACTGGTGTACCAGGGCAATCTGGAGCACCCGGTGCAACTGGAGATCCTGGTGACCAAGGTCGTCCTGGATCCCGTGGTGCTGTTGGCGTAGCTGGTAATCCTGGAGCTGATGGACCTACTGGCCCTCCTGGCCCACCTGGACCACCTGTTAGCTCTCTGTGCTGTGTATATCTGGTTAAATTATTATTTTAATTTTTAGGGATTTCCTGGATTCCCTGGTGAGGCTGGCCATCAAGGAGACAAAGGAGCTCCCGTGAGTTCGCACCTTTTAATTTTAACTTTAGATTTTATGTATTATACTGTATGTAGGGAGGACCTGGTGCTACTGGCAATCAAGGTGAACAAGGACCACAGGGAGCTAGAGGACCAGCTGGAAACATAGGTCCACCTGGTGCCCAAGGACCTCCTGTGAGCAAAAAATATCATCTTGTTTATAATTAATAATAAATAATTAACGATAGGGAGCACCTGGCGATCAAGGAAGTCCTGGTAGACAAGGACCAGCTGGTGCCCCAGGACGTGATGGTAACCCTGGAGAGAGAGGAACTGATGGTGCCCCTGTGAGTCTATTATAATCACTAACTATATTCAATTATTATCAACATGACCTTCACAGGGTGAAAATGGTGCTCCTGGACCTAAAGGACCAACTGGAATCAAGGGAGACGTAGGAAAGAGAGGAAACTCTGGAGCACCTGGTAAAACAGGTTATGCCGGACGTAAGGGAGACACTGGAGCAATGGGATTCCCTGGAGAGACTGTAAAATAAATAAATAATAATAATAATTATTATTATTATTATTGTTGTTGTTGTTGTTGTTAGGGTCATGCTGGTCAACGTGGTCAAAAGGGACAGAAAGGACCTCAAGGTGAAAAGGTAAGATGTGTGGTAGTGTAGTATATGTATTAATGTAAACATCTAAAATTATATTAAATTATTATTAATAAGTATTATTACTTTTAATTGAGTAAAAATTAAGTATAATTTTGACCTCAAAGTGAGTGAATTTTATCCTTTACAGGGAGCTCAAGGAGAAAATGGTGATCCTGGACAAGCTGGAGCTAAGGGACCAATCGGTCGTAATGGCGTACCTGGTGAGCAGGGACCTGCTGGAGCATCTGGAGACACTGTAAGATATGCATGTACACGTACGTGTACAGTATCATCATTATTGTACATACAATAGGGATCTGTAGGAGAACCTGGAGCCAACGGAAAGCCTGGTAGCCCTGGATCAGCTGTAAGTATTGCCTTACTTTAGACCACGTATTGATTGTATTGTTATTATAGGGAGATGCTGGTGGTACTGGTGATCTTGGCGATCCTGGCCCGAGAGGACCATCTGTATGTTGTATTTTAAAATGACAATAAAACTAAATTGTCACTTCAATGTAGGGTAATCCTGGATCTGATGCATCACCTGGCTTCCCTGGAAGAAGAGTAAGTTATTATAATTATTATTGTTATTGTTATTATTATTATTATTATGTTATTATATTATTATTGTTAATTTTATTTATTATTATTATTATTATTATTATTATTATTATTATTATTATTATTATTATTATTATTGTAGGGACCACCTGGTCTACCCGGAGAGCCTGGAAGCCCTGGTATTGATGGACACCCTGTGAGTCAATTAGCTTGTACTGATACTCTATATATACATGTGTGTACTTATCCAGGGAAGACCTGGTAATCAAGGACCACTCGGCCCAGCCGGTGTTAAGGGACCACCTGGATCACCTGGCGCTCAAGGACACCCTGGACCAATAGGAGAGACTGGACCCACTGGTGATGATGGAGCAGATGGAGCTGATGGAGACCCAGGCAATCCTGTAAGATAATTGAATAATAATAATAGTATTACTAATAATTACTTTAGGGACCAGCTGGTAACAAAGGACCCCAAGGACAGCATGGAGAGCAGGGTGATCCTGGTGATAAGGGATCGACCGGACCACCAGGACAAGCTGGACCTAAAGGACCCAAAGGCTCAAGTGGACCTGCTGGCCCTCGTGGAGCTAAGGGAGACGTTGGAGCTCAAGTAATTTACACAATCTTACGCAAAAAAATATTGATAATTTTATTTTATAGCGTGAAGTTTGTAGTAATGATTATTTATTGTGTTTAGGGAGCCCAAGGAGCTCGTGGAGATCAGGGACAGAAGGGAGAGCGTGGTGCCCCAGGGAAAAATGGACCTCAAGGAGGACCTGGTCAACCAGGAGCAGCTGGACCAGCTGGTAATCAAGGTGCCAAAGGACAGAGAGGAGGACCTGTCAGTTTAACTTATTATGGAAATACTTTAGTGAGTCCTCATTCCTCAGGGAAGACAAGGAGAGCAAGGAGAAATTGGAAGACCTGGACCTTCTGGACCAAGAGGCTATCCTGGAGAGAAAGGAACGGGTGGTGATCCTGGTGCACCTGGAGCTGATGTAATTTTTAAATAATATAAAGTATTGTGTGTGTGACTCATTATGGTTTAATGATAGGGTGAGCGTGGACCAAACGGTCCAGTCGGCCGTCCTGGTAAGCCTGGCTCTAAAGGAGGACAAGGAGCAGTCGGTGCACCTGGTCGTGACGGAGAAACTGGAGCACAGGTTAGTGACCCAGATTATAGTTTAGTTTTTTAAGATCATTATTATCCTAGGGACCTGCTGGACCAGCTGGGCCTGTTGGATCTACTGGATCAAGAGGAGCAAGAGTAAGTACATTTACAGCAAAATTATGAATACTATTTCATTTATTTTTACTTTTTATTTAATTTTGTTAGGGAGACGCTGGTGCACCTGGTAACCCAGGATCAGCTGGTGCTGTTGGAGCCCCAGGCAACACTGGACCTCAAGGAGAGAAAGGAGAATCTGGAGATCGTGGCGCTCCTGTAAGATGGCCGTTTCTCGAATCAACATGTTCATGAACATCATTTGTGATTATTTTGTAGGGTCCCCAAGGTGCAGCTGGTAGCCCCGGTACTCCCGGAACACCTGGACCAAAGGGACAGAAAGGAAAACGTGGAGATCCTGGAGCACATGGTCGACCTGGACCAGCTGTAAGAAAGGATTGGGTATCATGTA
>NW_003546554.1:38430-40128 GCF_000090795.2 Amphimedon queenslandica
TGGTGTTCCATGCTAACATGTATGGCAAGATTAATAATAATCTTAAAATGAAAAACCCACCTGCCAGCCAGCGAAAGTCGTGACGGCTCCATTTGGTGTAGAAACTAAGTCTGCAATACCTTGTAGCCATTTGTTGATAGCTGCATAGCCAGTTACCACTTTCGTTTGAAATAATACATCTCACATGGAAATATCGACCAATATGTTCCTGATCCTTTTTATAGTAATTACGTCTGTCTGCATCAATTTCATCTATTTGAACAACCTCATTTTTATTAGTTGTAGTAAAGTCATCCGAACTTTCACAGAACTCCTTTTGAAATTGGTTCAACAAATGGTTAAAGAATCCACCATTATTTTGGGGGTCATTAGCACGGAAGCAGAACAGAAACAAAGGCACAGCAATAAGAAATGGTACACCTAAAAACCCAGAAAGAATAAAATATAAAGTGTAAGTTCCACGAGTCCAAGAGTAATCTATTGTTCCATCGAGATACATAACCTGTTTACCATTATATGAAGTGCTACCATTAGCAGTCCACAGGCTAGCAGGTGTCAGTAGATACCCAGTAATAACAGCAATTTTAGTATAAGAGAGCAGAATAAAAGTAGCCAACGCATTTGGAGTGTGTTCAAAAGATTTGGCCCAAGAGAATTTCTCTAAGCAACTTGGCTTACGACAATTAAAGATACGACAGTATTTGAAGTTAGCATCATTACAATAAAATACAATAGCCACAAGCACAACAAAAACAAACGGTAGATAGGCTGAGAGATACTGTAAAGCTATTATGCCAGCATAAGATATATCTTTAGATACACAGTAGTTTTGTAGTGACATAAAAAATTCGATATTGAAAAGGTCGTAAAATATAGAATATACTTTTTCAGCTATTTCAGTAGCTCCTTGATGAAAAATGCTTTGATATGTTATAATTCCATCACCATCTAATGGAATAACGGTCGTAATCATTTGACCAAACAATATAGGCCCATGTAATAGTCCTGAAGTCAAAGGAACATCAGATACAAATATCGCAACTAATAGAACAAATGGAAAGATAATGTCAAGTAAGATAAATAATACAATTCCCCAAATGATATGTTTATCATCACATTTTACACAATGGAACTCATCAGTGTTGAAAGCAGGGGCATAGCCTTCAGTACAGCCACTACAAAGCACACCAGTTTGAAAAGGACCACAGAGAAAATCCTCAACCTCTGCGAAACTCTCTCCCAATGGTAAACGACCACCTTCACTGTTGGTAGTATATTTGCAGTTCCTGCAATGCCCGACAACTATATCTGTATTTCCATTATATTGATACTCTCCTATCCAGAAACCACGAAGTATAAAACTACTGAAATTTAAATTGGAACATTCAACACGATCAGCAAAATCTCCAGAACATGAGCATTTTCCTGTAGAATCAAGAGTCAAACCAGGTGGACACTCAACCAATTCTACATTGATTTTCACTTGCACTTGTTGAGCTACTTCACCAATGGTGCCTAAAGTGATGGTTGCATTGGTCACCGAGGTATTGTGTTGGTATAATATTATTTCATTATTTGAGATGTAATTAATGTCCGTGTCAACAGAAACTTCACGAGGAGCAGAACTGGTTGCATGTAAAACAAGATTAGAAGTCACATCTTGGCCTTGGTCATCTTTTGCACTAATACTCATGTTGT
>NW_003546554.1:46925-48434 GCF_000090795.2 Amphimedon queenslandica
ACCAGGTTTGATGTCAACCTCAGTGTTGGATTGAGAACGAATATAATCCAGAACTAGTGTCAGATTAGAGCAAGGTTGAGACTCTCCACCATCAAGACAAGATGGATCATTGCTTGCATTCTCAGACACGTATACAACAGTAGCAGACTGTAGGACAGTGATACTTGCAGCTAATAGAGAAATAAGGAGAAAAGACTTCATCATCTCTCTGGCCTACACTGTACGAACACCTGTTATAACTCAAGTAAATGCCTTTAAAAACATGTTTTGCTATAGGGCTATTCCAGGAACTGCAAAACCATGCCTTCGGTGGTTTTGCAGTTCCAGCCCTATAGCAAAACAAGTTTTGAAAGGCACTTAACAGGTGTTCATACAGTATGAGAGATGCTGAAGCGTTGCAGTTCCTGGAATAGCCCATAGCAAAACATGGCGTTTAACTGTTTATATAAAAACTCCTTTGTTTCTCATGCTTGAAAGATTATTAAAGCAATTAAATTGTTGTAACTGACAAGCACTCCTCTAATGTGTGTTGCAAACATTTTTATTCAATATTATAGATCGTACCATGCTATTAAAATAACAATGATATGCTAGACTGCCTCTTCTAAAACTGACCCTCTTTATTTCTAATAACTTGATTTTTTGTTCAATTTTAATTCACTTTAATTCAAAACAAATTAATGAAAATAGCTATACAGCTTTTGCTAGTAAAATGCATAATTACTAAAGCAAATACAACATAATGTATTGTGCATTACAATGTAATACAAGTTAATATGTTCACACAAAAAATGGCAGTCAAACTAATAATTATTTAGATCTACTTAAAACAAAATGCACACAAAAAGGTTAATTGATAAGACTATCCCTCAGCTTTGCATCGTTGTTACTAGAAATTGATTTTATACGGGATTTACGCCTTTTTATTTTCTTTTCCTTGTACCATTCCTTTATTTTTTCTTTGTGCCTCTTGTAAATCAAACGAATATAAATTAATGTGAACCACAGGAGGGGAATCCACACTAACACATACTGGAGTACATAGGCCCATTTAGAGAGAGGTATACCAGTGACAGTGTATGTGTATTGATACATACTGAGAGCAATCAATAGAGCAAGTAGCAGGAGAGAACCAGCTTCAATGGCATTGGGGTCGACATATTTATGCTCTTTCCTTTTGTATGGTTGAAGTGCTATAATAGCAACACCACCAATCATGCAAACTATGAATTGCATTATGTATTGTATGATGGTGTTCCATGCTAACATGTATGGCAGGATTAATAATAATCTTAAGATGAAAAATCCACCTGCCAGCCAACGGAAGTCGTGACGATTCCATTCAGTGTAGAAACTAAGTTTGCAATATTTTGTAGCGATTTGTTGATAGCTACATACCCAGTTGCCACTTTTGTTTGAAATTTTGTATCTCACATGGCAATATTGACCCACATGATCACGATCCTTTTCATAGTAATTACGATTGTCAGAAATACTTTCATTTACTTT
>NW_003546554.1:51755-55291 GCF_000090795.2 Amphimedon queenslandica
ACTGGAAAAATGTATCGGTTTGGATTGTCCAGTGCACTCCTTGCTACATTATCAGTGAAGTGACATCCACTTATTAAGTACTTGGAATTAGTGACATATTCAACAGGAACATTTGTGTTAGAACAGTTTGCACCAGGAAGACAATAAGGGAACTCAATATACACACCACCACTAATGTTACTCATGCCCATACTGTTGTTGGTAAAGGTACTATCAATGATACTAACGTCTGGTGTGTAGTAGAATTGAACTGCAATCCCCAGACTATCACTGACAGATATAGTGTCCAAGCTGATATTAGAGCAACTTTCAAAGTAAAGGGAAGCATAGAAGGTGTGGAAATCATAGGATGAATCATGAATAGGAAATATCAAACTAGTACTATTGTGCTCCGTTCCACATCCAACAAAAGATATACCAACAATAGAGACATTGCTAGAGTTTACAAAAGACAATCCAGACATACCGGTATACCCTTTGCAGGTAATGTCAACAGCTCCTTCACCATCTCCTTTCAGAAGTACATTCTCCACTTCTTCAAATGTTAGCCGAACATTTGAGGACAACACATAGTGACCAGGTCTGATGTAAACCTCAGTGTTGGATTGAGAACGAATATAATCCAGAACTAGTGTCAGATTAGAGCAAGGTTGAGACTCTCCACCATCAAGACAAGATGGATCATTGCTTGCGTTTTCAGATACATATACAACAGTAGCAGACTGTAGTACAGTAATACTTGCAGCTAATAGAGAGATAAGGAGAAAAGACTTCATTATCATCTCTCCTCTACCAGACTAACACAAAAATGTGGTGGTACTATTTACATTCCATAGTACTATTTACAGTCCATATATAGAAATAAGATGACATAAAGGATTACTATCAAATCTCTATCATTAGAGGAAGCTATAAAATTTTAACAATGTTTGTACAATAAGGAAGAGTAACAAGCTTCTAGTGCATAAATAACATGTTTACAATTCACTAATTAACTGACAAGCACTTGTTAATAGTAGCCTACTTGTCAACCTACAGCTTGTGATTATGAAGTTGGCTTTTGCCTAGCAAACATAATATGCTGCCACACCTATTAATTAACTTACATCTTTAGATCTAATGTTTCAAAAATATATAAATAATGATTGTCCATTTACTAATATAGCGAGACTATGAAAAATGTCACTTTATTGATTCAAATGGTTTCCCTTCTCAAAAGAAAAAGATTCAGACTATCATTAGCACTATAAAGCCAGGCTCCGCCTGACTAGACAATTCAATTATAGTAAAGCTCTAGTCTATGCATTTGTGTTACATTGAGTTTACCATTTTCTTTCTGCATTCTTTATACATTTTAAAGTATTCCAGACAAGCATCTCTGTTATAATTGTTATCATCCATGCTGCTGCATAAACTTTAGAAACAGTTGAACTAGCAATAAGGTATCAGTATACCTTCATACAAGGATTGGTCAGTTTTAGGATCACTCCACCTAGTCTTGTCACCAATTTTTTTACAAAAATCAAAGAATACAATAAGTTTTATGTCACACAGGGAGAGGTCCACAATTATTCAAATCATGCAACTGGTATAGCAATCTCAGCTGCATCAAGTATTTGCTCTCCAGCCTTTCCTGGTATGGCCCCACGACCTCCAATAACCATTAGCCTGTTCCCATTAAGCACAGTAGCCATAGCATCAAAATGAGCAAGGGGAGGCTTTCCAACAGGAGACCAGGAGGTGATCTGTCTGGTCCGTGGATCAACATTCATGGAATGAATAGAGAGAGAGGGTTGATTGTCCCACCCGCCAAGAGACAATACCTGACCATTGAACAGAGCAATGGTAGAGTACACTTGAGGCATAGCCACAGCACCCCAGCAGTTACCACTTCTAAACTGAAGGCACGACTAGCAAAATTAGAAGTAGCAGAATTGACAAGGTCGCCAAGAGGAGTGTGAAACAGCTCCCAAGGAGCTCAAAGTAGATCTATTGCCGGCAGTAAGGGAGCAGCAGGATCAGTTGGAGCCGAAGTATATCAACATTATACATACACATACTTGTGTTATAATGATAATATTACTTCTTTCATAGGGACCTGTTGGACCACCAGGTTATGATGGTGAACAAGGACACCTAGGAGATCAGGGAGATCCTGCATCATCCTGGCGAATGTGGCGATAGAGGGAGCACCTGGTGCCCCAGAAGAGGATGGTGCTGATGTAAGAACCTTTATCATACTATCATAATTTACAGGGCAAAGAAGGCGAAAGGGGAGCCAAAGGACCCACCAGGACCTGGAGGACCTGCTGAAATGACTGGAGACCCAGGTAATGAAGGATCACCAGGTAACACAGGAGCACCTGGACCACAGGGTCCTACTGAAGCCACTGGACTGTAGGCTGGGGACTGTAGGCTGGGGAATGGTCTGGCTAGAGAGACTAACTGGACAACCAGTAAGATTATTATTTGACAATAAAATGATATTAATGTGTCAGTCACACTCACAGGGGCCTGGGACCTTAAGGACCAGCTGGTCCCAGTGGACCACCTGGACCTGACGGCAAGCAAGGTCCTAGACTACCAAATAACAATGATATGCTGAACTGCCTCTTCTAAAACTGACCCTCTTTATTACTAATAACTTGATTTTTTGTTCAATTTTATTTCAAAACAAATAAAAGAAAATAGCTATATAACTTTTGCCACTAAAATGCATAATTACTAAAGCAAATACAACATAATGTACATGTAATACAAGTTAATATGTTCACACAAAAAAATGGCAGCCAAACTAACATATAGATCTACTTAAAACAAAATGCACACAAAAAGGTTAATTGATAAGACTATCCCTCAGCTTTGCATTATTATCAGAAATTGATTTTAATTTACGCCTTTTTATTTTCTTTTCATTGTACCATTCCTTTATTTTTTCTTCGTGCCTCTTGTAAATCAAACGGATATAAATTAATGTGAACCACAGGAGGGGAATCCACACTAACACATACTGGAGTACATAGGCCCATTTAGAGAGAGGTATACCAGTGACAGTGTATGTGTATTGATACATACTGAGAGCAATCAATAGAGCAAGTAGCAGGAGAGAACCAGCTTCAATGGCATTGGGATCAACATATTTATGCTCTTTCCTTTTGTATGGTCGAAGTGTTATAATAGCAACACCACCAATCATGCAAACTGTGAATTGCAGTATGTACTGTATGATGGTATTCCATGCTACCATATATGGCAACATTAATAATAATCTTAAGATGAAAAATCCACCTGCCAGCCAACGGAAGTCGTGACGATTCCATTCAGTGTAGAAACTAAGTTTGCAATATTTTGTAGCGATTTGTTGATAGCTACATACCCAGTTGCCACTTTTGTTTGAAATTTTGTATCTCACATGGCAATATTGACCCACATGATCACGATCCTTTTCATAGTAATTACGATTGTCAGAAACACTTTCATTTACTTGAACAGCCTCATTGTTATCAGTTGTAATAAAATCGTCCAAACTTTTACAG
>NW_003546554.1:57679-90811 GCF_000090795.2 Amphimedon queenslandica
CACTGACAGATATAGTGTCCAAGCTTATATCAAAGCAACTTTCAAAGTAAAGGGAAGCAAAGAAAGTGTAAAAATTATACAAACCGTGAGTAGGAAATATTAAACTGGTACTATCGTGCTCCGTTCCACATCCAACAAAAGATATACCAACAATGGAGATATTGCTTGAGTTTATAAAAGACAATCCGGACATATACCCTTTGCAGGTAATGTGAATAGCTCCTTCACCATCTCCTTTTAGAAGTACATTCTCCACTTTTTCAAATGTTAGCCGAACATTTGAGGACAACACATAGTGACCAGGTTTGATGTAAACCTCAGTGTTGGATTGAGAACGAATATAATCCAGGACTAGTGTCAGATTAGAGCAAGGTTGAGACTCTCCACCATCAAGACAAGATGGATCATTGCTTGCATTCTCAGACACATATACAACAGTAGCAGACTGTAGTACAGTAATACTTGCAGCTAATAGAGAGATAAGGAGAAAAGACTTCATCATCATCTCTCCTCTATCAGACTAACACAGCAATGAGGTGGTACTATTTACAGCCCATATATAGAAGCAAGAGTACATAATATTATGTACTCTTGATAGAAGGAAGCTGACATAAAGGATTACTATCAAAATATCTATCATTCGAGGAAAAATTATGTACTCTTGATAGAAGGAAGCTGACATAAAGGATTACTATCAAAATATCTATCATTCGAGGAAACTATAAAATTTTAACAATGTTTGTACAATAAGGAAGAGTAACAAGCTACTAGTGCACAAATAACATGTTTACAATTCACTAATTATTGTGCTGCAACTGACAAGCACTTGTTAATAGTAGCCTGGCCACTTATCAGAGCATGTAGCTTGCAATTATGAAGTTGACTTTGCCTAGCAAACATAATGTGCTGCCACACCTATTATATACATAACTCACGTTTTTAGATCAAATATGTTTCAAAAATATATAAATAATGATTGTCCATTCACTAATATAGCGAGACTAAGAAAAATGTTACTTTATTGATTCAAATGGTTTCCCTTCTCTCCGTGCCAAATTCTGAAAAAAAGATTCAGAATAGATACATATAACTAGTATAAAGCCAGGCTCCGCCTGACTAGACAATTCAATTATAGTAAAGCTTTTGTCTATGCATTTGTGTTACATTTGAGTTTACCATTTTCTTTCTGCAATCTTTATACATTTTAAAGTATTCCAGACAAGCATCTCTGTTATAATTGTTATCATCCATACACTTGTAAGAATCATTTGCCTCCTACAAAAACAGCGTGCATAACATTAGTAGTAGACTACAGCTGCTGCATAAACTTTGGAAGCAGTTAAACTAGCAATGGAGTATCAGTATACCTTTAAACAAGGATTGGTTTTAGGATCACTCCACCTAGTCCTGTCACCCATTTTTATATTATCAAGTCTATTTCAATTTTTCAAAGATTCACACAGCATACTAACAAATAGAGTATAAAAGGTACAAAATCAAAGAATACTATAAGTTTTATGTCACACAGGGAGAGGTCCACAATTATTCAAATCATGCAACTGGTATAGCAATCTCAGCTGCATCAAGTATTTGCTCTCCAGCCTTTCCTGGTACGGCCCCACGACCACCAATAACCATTAGCCTGTTCCCAGTAAGCATGGTAGCCATAGCATCAAAACGAGCAAGGGGAAGCTTTCCAACAGGAGACCAGGAGGTGATCTGTCTGGTCCGTGGGTCAACATTCATGGAATGAATAGAGAGAGAAGGTTGATTGTCCCACCCGCCAAGAGACAATACCTGACCATTGAACACAGCAATGGTAGAGTACACCTGAGGCATAGCCACAGCACCCCAGCAGTTACCACTCCTAAAGGCACGACTAGCAAAATTAGAAGTAGCAGAATTGACAAGGTCGCCGAGAGGAGTGTGAAACAACTCCCTGAGTGGCTGGTTATTTCGCGTGACGCCTCCAGCAATGTAGAGGTGGTTGCCAGAGATGACCATTGAGATCCTCTTGGCTGGTTTCGGGAGCTTATCAACCGTCTGCCAAACTTTGGAGTCAAAGTGAAGCATCTCGACGTTCCAAGATATGAACCTGTTCCGCGGTGCCTGTATCTCACCCCCGGCCACTATGAGGTAGTCGTTGGTTGAAATGGCCCCAGCGTTGATACGAGGCTCTTGCATTGAAGGATAGGTAGACGTCCATTTTTGCTCATTCCCAACAGTGACCAGAGAATATACAGCATCGCTATAAGCCTGAGGAGTGTATCCGCCTACTATTGAGAGTACGCCTCTAATGGAGACTAGAACAAAACTAGCTGTTGGTGCAGGTGGAAGAGGAAGCCATGTATTCTTCACCGGATCATACTCAAATATAGCCGTGAGCCCTTGACCGCTTACATATACTTTGTCTTTGATGCTAATGGCCGAACCACTGTAGAGCCCTGTGGGTAACCGACTGCAAGGATACCAGGCGAGGGTCTTATTGCCTACATTGAACTGAGGGACAGGGAGAGGCTGAGGGGCTAGTGTCAAAGATGGAGGATTGCTAGAGGCATTACTAGTATTGCTCAATGATCTCTCCATAGCGGGCGACGGTCTGTTAGTTGTTGATCCAATTGAATTAAAAGGGCTTGCCCCTCCTAGCCCTGCTCCTCTAGCCCCTCTCTGCTCATTGGAGAATTGCTCAAGTATGGCATCTTTCTTTTCCATTGCCATTTCCAGCTGGGCCACGTGCCCTTGGAGTAAGCCGTTGTACTTTTCCAGCTGCTCAATTTTACTTTCTAGGTCTCTGATGCGTGCTTTATTAAATGGCGACCAGTCGTCAGAGAGTTGGGGTCTAGAGGTACCGGGGTGCTTCTTTTGGCTCTCTTTGTAGTCGGGCAAAACTTTAATATCTGTGAGACGGTCGGTAAGATCACTAAAAGGAGGTCTCTTATGCTCCTCATCTTCAATACAGTGGAGGGCAATCTGGAGCAGAGGATGGTGCGGGTGTATCAGTGCTATGTGGAGGTTCCTCCGATCCTTTTCCTTCACTGGCACTATAGCATCACTCCCCCCAGGGCCGAATTCAGGCATGAGTCTTGTACTGTCGGTAGGAGCAGGAAACTCACGAGTGAGTATCTCAATGAGGAGAACCCCAAATGAAAAAGTATCCAGTGAAGAGTCGTAGGTTGGGTGGGTCCTCAGAGCTTCGGGTGGCATGTACAACACGTTACCGGGACACATGTCATGGACTCGGTAATCTAACTCGGGAAGGACGAGGGCCGACTGACCAAAGTCGGTGACCTTTGCCCTCGTTCCGGCCAAAATGAGAACATTCTTAGAGGAGAGGTCACAATGCATCCTGTGATTCTTGTGAAGGTAATCAAGTGCCATGGATATATCATGCGCAAAATCAACGGACGTGTGATAAGGAACTTCGCGGCCTTCCTCGAGATGCCTGCTAAGATAAGAGTGGAGGTTTTCGTCAACATACTCCATCAGGAGGCAAGACTGGTGATTGTGTGGGTCTACATAATAGCCAAGATACTGGACTATGTTTGGGTGCTTCATACTAGCCATCACTTCGCACTCTCGGTGGAAACTCTCATGTTGATGGCGTCTGGCCTCAGGATCTGGATCATCAAGGAGTATCTATAAAAAATAAAAATAATAAAAAAGTCAGTTGTAATCGGAATCATCTCAAACTTGATAAGCAACATAAGAACATGTATATGTATCAGAAAAAAATTATAAAAATGAAGAATTCTCTCTTTGTCATTTTTGGCGAAATTTGGCTAAAGACCCTGTACTATAGTACAGGGACTTTGGCCCAATTTTTGAGTAACTTTAAAAATTCATAAAAAATCCAATTAATATATGAATCAGCTCAAACTTGATAAACAACATAAAAACATCCATGCGTATCAGAAAAAAATTATAAAAATTAAGAATTCTCTCCTTGTCATTTTCGGCAAAATTTGGGAAAAGATCCTGTACTGTAGTACGGGGACTTTGGCCCAATTTTTGAGTAACTTTAAAAATACCTAAAAATCCAATTGTGATCGAAATTAGCTCAAACTTGCTACACAACATAAAACATGCATATGCATCAGAAAAAAAATATAAAAATGGAGAACTCTCTCAGCTAGTCATTCTATACCCTAGTCAGGCGGGGCCTGCCTCTCGCGGAAAAACGGAGAGTCAGGTTCAGTACGGTAGCTAGTTTTGTGTCAAGCGCAGGATTTCTGCGCTAGCAGGAAATGAGTCACAATGACCCAAATAACACCCACACAAGACATGAATAACATTATCATAAATTATTTTAAAATGGATGTAAAGGAAATGGTGTTTAGAAAGCTGAACTATGTCTTAAAGGAGGAGCAGTTGGCAGCTATCAAGGCTTTCCTCGAAGGAAGAGATGTTTTCATAGTGCTACCCACTGGCTATGGAAAGTCTTTGTGTTATATGTCTCTTCAAAGTCTTATTGACCATTCAGTAATTTATCACATCTCTGCACCTTTCTGCTGCTGGATCACATCTGTTTTTGCTCTCTTTGCTTAAGTCTTTACCACAGCCTAAACATACAACGACGGTCATGTTTACACGCGTATGGGTGGTGCTCATTTTCAGCCCCACCTATATGCATGCTGTCAGCTCCACCCGTGACACAAAACTAGCTACCGTACTGAACCTGACTCTCCGTTTTTCCGCGAGAGGCAGGCTCCGCCTGACTATCTATACCCTACAGGGGCTTTTTCCCAGCAACTTCCAGCAACAAAAAAGTTTTAATAATTTTGATTGAAACTTGATACACAACATATATTTAAAGCTAGCTACATATTAGTTACTAAGACTGGCAAAGCATGGTATCAGATATATATATACATATGTACATAGACTAAGTTGTGTACCTCGTGTATACACTTTGCTGCACAAAGGAGAGAATCGCATTGAGCTCGATAAACAGCACCATATGCTCCACGACCCAATTCATTTTCTTCGTTTCGAAGGATCTCGATCTTCCTGAAGATGAATTCGCAGTTGTACTTGTCCCTGTGATCCCTACCAGGGGCAGCCATTTTAAGACAGGTTCGCGGGTTAAAAATAAAGCCTTAGTTGAAAGATCGAAAGTGAAAGTGAAACTAACCTACAATACAAAAGTTTATGCACACTCTCTTAAAGTACATTTGAAGGCAAAGACCGATGCATTGTTCACGCCACTTTCTCTTGTTGCTTCTCATAGCAGCTCTTCCTTTTCCACTGGAGGGGAACAGCCATTGCTTTGATCATCAGATAGGCAAATATCATGCAAACTCTGAGTTTGTCTCCAAGACTTGCTCCCAGAGCTGTACTGTTATGCCTTTTTTCTCTCCCGACAATGCTTTAGAGGCTCACTTAAATCTGTTTGAAGAAGCACAAGAAAGCATCACAATTGTAAATCCAAGTAAGTCTATTTATTATCCTTCAGTACTGTTGCATGCATGAACCAAGAATGTTTAATTTTTTTCTTTTGCAGCCTTTGAGAGTTGGGATCCAACTTGTAGCCACAATCACAACCAATGTACTAAGTGCTGCACCGGCTGTGATATCTCTTACTACAGGACTGGTGAAGGGTTTCCGGTCTTTGCAGCTCTTCTCAATGCCATCAACTTGAGAAACGTGAGCATTAGGATCCTCACTAATAATTACTCTTCTACCACTTGGCCTGAGAAAGCAACAATGCTAGACTGGCTTGCTGTGAATAATATATCAGTAAGAATGTACAAGACGACATATTTCCTTCATGCAAAGTATGCCTTCATTGACGGGGGAAAGAAAACTCTCATCTCGTCAGTGAATTACAGTAAAACGTCATTCATGAAGAATAGGGAGTCAGGAGTGATCATATCTCAATGCAGTGACTGTGAAACATTGAAATTATATCAGACGGTGTTTGAAAGTGACTGGGAAATAGCCGATCCTTATGTTTTTGATAATCAATACACTGACGACCAGTTAAAGAGCATGAGAGATCCAGCGTTTTACCCTTATCCCATTGTGAAGCCACCAGGTGAACGTGTTCCAGATATCCAAACAACGATGGCTTTACAAGACTTCAATGATGTACAAATCTCTGGATATGTGGCACCAGACAATGCGAGGAAAACCTTTATGGGATCATTGCAAAACATCCAATCGAAACTAATTGTCCATATCTATGCTATTACTAGTGCTAAGATATGCAAAGAAATTGTCGATTTGAAGAATACAAATGGAATTAATGTGACTCTGCTGGTGAGCTGGAACACTGCTGGAGCAGTCAAAAAATACACAGAAGTATGGCAAGTTCATACTATTAGATTTTAATTATTTTATTGCATTGATTAGCATTGCTATAGGAATCTAACGAATAACGGGATTACCATACGCAAGTCAAGTCACAGTTTTTTATTCTCTCATCAAAAGTACTGGATAATTGATGACAAAGAAGTCCACTTGAGCACAGGTATGAACACCATTACACTTGATAATGCACAACCATACTACTGCAACAGGTAATTGGGCAGAGTCAGATTTCCCCATAGGCAAGGAATGGCCACCATCCAAGGCTGCCAACCGTGACATGCTGGTAATAATGCAAAATCCTTCACTTGTTAAATTTTATGGAGACGTTTTCGAGCATGACTTCAAATTGGGAAATGATATACCGGGCGGACAATGAGTTATTACCTGAGTGTACATTAACTATTTTTATGCTGCTTTACTAATAATAATTACTAGAAACTTTTAGATACAAACAATTTCTAAGATAACATCTTGCGTAAAGTTCTGAAGTGTTACATTCCAGGAGTCACTGTTGTGATTACTATTGACAAGTGTCATTTTCACTTTCTTTGTTTTGTGTTCTCTTGAACATATACACTGCACAATCTTGCTAACAACAGGATTGCTAGTTTCCGTAGCATGCTTAAAAGTAGCGTGTTCAACTTCACACAAAAAAGCTCCCAATCTATTGATATGATATTGATTGAATTTTGAGTAAAGTCTTGACAAATGAGATCTCCCCAAGATGATTTTGATTGATTGCGGACGATACATAAATTCATCAATGATAATTTGTGCTAATCTGACAAGCCTTTCTTCTTCTAGTAGATCAATAAGGATATCATATTCATTTCTCCTATAGTTTGGTATAACTAGCTTACAATGGCCACAAATGACATGTAGTCCATATAGTCTTGATGTAGCACTGCTGGTGGCTGACGAGTTTTCAAATGGCGAGCCACATCCAAATAAAACGCGAAGAACGTAGTCAAATTTGGAGCCACGACAATCCTTTGATGTACAAGAGTGTATGAGAGTTAGTTTATTCAATAGCCAGTGAGTGACTGTCTCTAAGAAGTATCCTCTCCAATTCGATTGATCTGATGATACATTGCTTTCAACATCCCAACATCTTTTGTACACGCAACTCCATATTCTGAAATAGAAACATACACATAATACAAGTAAAGTAATAAGTTTTTTGTTACATGCAAGTACATGTATGTATAAAGATCTACTTGTTCATGTCACTTTGTGTCAGTTCATGCCTGGTGGCAATAGATTCCAAGTTATTTTCCAATTGTACAAGATCTAATGGTGAAAGAAGGCATAGCAGGGTAACCACTTCTCTCCTTGGTAAAGAGAGCATAAGATAATCTGTTGGAAAATGTCTAAAATTCCCAATAATGGAACTTCTACATAAATCAGGGAGTGTAAAGGAGGCCATATTGATGAAACCACAGTAATGAGGCAACAATAACAATTACAATGTACATGTACATGTGCATAAAATAAATTTCTCTGTCTTTTCTTTAAATGAAAATTTCTCTCATTTCCTTCTATGTCTCTTGTATCTCTCGTTAGACGAGCCTCTACCAGTTACAGTAACAGTGAAACTTTTTCCTGTTATCTCCTCCGTAATAAGGAGCTCAATTGAATATTTAATTTCAGCTCTATACAATGAAACCAATGATTGATGACAAATACATGTACACGTGTAACTATTACCTAGGAGTGAATGTAACCCGAACAGTTTCAGATCCAGTATCGAGCACATTAGAGTTAGGCTCTAACTGTATTACTCTTGATAATTCTATTAACGATAAATCAGCGATAAATATATACAACAACAACATGTAAATGTACATGTACTGTACATGAATAGACTAGTAAGATGCATAGTGCACTCCTGAATACATAAACAGATACACTATAGATAACACTTGCTAACAAACATACAGTATAAACACACAATCTACACATACTTTCTGGTAGTGTGATATTCCATTTGAGTGATGAATGCGAAGTATTTCTCAGTTGGAAACTAGACAATGAGGAGTGTCCAATCAAACAAGTGTTATAATTGATATGAGATGGATAGACTGAGAGGGAAGGTAGAGACACTCTCACACTGATTGGGAATTCCTATGACGAAAACATTATCATACACGTACATGTACATGTTTATTTTATTAAATTTACACAACACAGTGAGGCCGGCACACTATATGCTATGAACATGTACATGTGCAATATGCATTAGTACATGTACATGGTGCTTTACCTGTTTGATGCTGTTAGAATACTCAACAACAAGTGAATCATTTAATGTCACCAGATCCTCTGGTGCTGATTCATCTTTCACAAGAGCCATGAAAGCTTCATGAGTTAAACAAATGTGTAATGATCCCTAAGAGATGAAAGAGAGAAAAATAAAAGAGGTGGGGGAGAAAGTACATTAAGTTTCTCAGTTAGCACGTACTTCAATAGTTTCTCTTGGTTTAAGTGTTGAATAAACCTCTTCATTATTCATTAATACCATCAGTGGCTCAGATAAAGAGAGTACACGGAATGTAAGATTAGAGAGAGTCAGATTGGTAAGACTGAAAGAGTGGGAATGAACCATCTTCTTACTAACCTACAGTGGAACACATTGTACATTAATAATGATAAAGAATGGGGGCACAATTATGCATTAAAGACTCACTTCTCCATTGAAAATAAAATCTGATGCAAAGTGTTGAAAACTCAAATCATTGTCATCAGTATGTGTCCTTAATGTTAGTCTATAAGAAGACAAACAAATGTTACAACAAACTGAAAGTGAATACATGCTTACATGTACAACCAATCTTAAACACAAACAACAAAACTCCCCGCCGCCTCTCCCTTTAGAATTACACACATGCAACAAGCATACTGCAATTAAAAAAGTACATGTACATGTACTGTAGTTATTTTACTGGAAGGATCATTATAGTCTATGGGGAGTTTGTTATCAATTGGATTGGGATCCATTACAAAGACTGAAAATGATAACAAAAAGGAAATACATGTACATACTTTGGTTGTGTGAGTGAGGCAGACACATTGATCCTGACAGGTTGAATATTGTATCCATGAGCTCTGTTGGCAAATGGAGCAGGCTATTATTGAGAGAAACAAGTACAAGTAAAAGGGGGAAGGTCACACAGTAGAGTATACTATACCTTGTCAGATAGGGTCATATATCCTAATACATATCCATTGATCTGTTCACCAACAGTGCTATAAACTGATGCTTTAGGGTCAAAGCTCAAAGTGACACTGGCCTTACTATGAGGCTCAACAATCTATGATAATAATAATATAAAATATACACAAGTACATGTAGCAATCAAACAGACTAACCAGTTGATTTGGTATTAGATGTATGTCACTAGTGGGGCTACCTTCATGAGGGAAGATGTGTGCTCTTACTAATGGAGAAGTACTTGTACATGGATCTTCTTCTTCTTCTTCTTCTTCTTGTTTGTGTTTATCATCTTTACTATCTTGTAGAGGGAAGGGGTGACCGACATAAGTTACTAAATCAATAATCTTATCATCTTGAGGATTAAAAATGAATGACCTCCAATCAATACGAACAGCTACAAAGAGAAAGGATGCGTAAATGTACAGTATATGTGTATAATTACACAAAATAATAACAATAAGCACTGCCTGCATCAGGGTTTCCCACAAAGCATGCTAAGCAGCATGCTTCATGACAACTTCAAAAATTCATAGAAAATCCAAATTTGATTGGAATCAGCTCAAACTTGATACACAACATAAGAACATGTATATGTATCCAAAAAATTTATAAAAATGAGAAATTCTGTCAAAGTCATTTTTGACGAAATTTGGCCAACGACCAAAGGCTATAGCCTTTGGTCGTTGGCCCAATTTTTGAGAAACTTTAAAAATTCATAAAAAATTTAAATTTGATCGGAATCAGCTCAAACTTGATACACAACATGAGAACATATATATGCATCAGAAAAAATTATAAAAATAAATAATTCTCTCCTTAAGATTTTTGTCAAAATACCCTCTTGACCCAATTTTTGAGCAACTTGAAAATCCATTGACAAGAAGCTGCATGAGCACTAAGATACCAAAATTAGCCTCATATGGTCTGACCACGCAAGACTATGCCAAAATCCTATGGTAAACTCTGATCTATACCTGATGAACAAACATTGCTAAAAACAATGTTCCGTCTGACCACTTCTGAATCAACCTGATGACAACCCAACCTAAACCAAAGAGCAATGAAGGACATCACTAGCTAAGACAGTACCTGATGAGCGTGTTGTCATAAGTAGCTGTTGGTTGGAAGTATATTGGACTTGATGTCACACCATAAGAGACTGGAATGACATGAGCATCAATACCATCAACCTGAACATAATGATAATGTATATACATAATACATGTACATTGCATTCACATAGAGTTCATGTACAGTATACAGTACATTGTGTCTACATTTACTTTACAGATGAGCTGGTCAGTGTATTCTCCCCACATGTCAGAATAAGCAGTTATATTAATCTTCCTAGACTCAAAAGCTAATAGCGGACACTTTGATGGCTCAATGGTAAGACAAGCACCTCTACCATCAGACAGTAGCTGAGTGATCAACTCTAATTGAATAACAGTAATACATTGTAATTTATACATGTACATGTACATGTACATTTAACATGTACATGCACAAACCTTCTTTTGCTTGTTTCTCTGTTTTGCTAGAAGGATTAGCAATGTTAGGAGTTGCCTTCAATAGCATTGATCTACACACACACACACAATGAATGAGGGGCAGTACAATTTTTAGCAATAAAAATGTATTGAAATACATGTACTTACTTGTGCTTTCTTTTATTCACTCCTCCATTGATCAGCGGTGCAGGGAAATGTCTGACAGAGACAGCGAGTTGGCTGGATATTCCTGAAGTGTTGGTTACTATCAACTGGAGGCTCTGAGGCTCCCTCACACAATTAGAGGAACCAAAATCCATCTTCAGTGGCAACGAGAGAGTACTGTAAAAATTCAAGATAAAGCCATGGAGTGTGAAGTGTACATTATCATTTTACTTGTTATTATTTTCGTTTGCTAATAAAGAATATTCAACTGTTAGTCCTGATATATGAGCAGAGAGTGACAGTACTACTGGATACTTCATGCCCCTTGCACAACACACAGCAATCATGCCAGCAATATATCCCTATGCAGTATACCAATAGTACAGTACATGAAACATTTAAAGGGTGAGCATTAATGTACATGTACATGTACCTATGCACATATTCCCTACTTTAGTCTTCCATGTTGATTTGAGTTCTATGTTGATGCTCTCGTGTGGCCCAATTGGTCCATGATCAGGAGAAAATACCAAATCAACATGATCTCTCTAAAATTCAAATAAAATATAATTTTTAATGTACTGCACATGCAAGTGTTTATGTCCCTTACTTCTTCGTTGATCCATTCAAACTGAGTGTGTAATTGTGAAGTGTTGATGAGTGTCAGCGTATGAGTGACTGGTACGTTCCTGTAACAATTCTCAATGTGAAGGAATGATTCTGACAATATTAGCATTGGACACTGTATCTCTGCAGTAACCTCCAACACACTGTAGAGCAACATATACAGTAGGAAAAAAAGGAAATATAGACGCAAGAAGGATAAATAATTTATTATAAGAGTAATAATGTACTTCATTCTGTCTCCTTCAATGAGGCATTCCAGTGTTGTCCTTAGTCTCCCACACTGCACTTTAGGTGAACACTCAACACTGATAGATACACAAGAACAAGATGGCATCTGACCTTCTGATGGACTCATACTCAAACATTCATAATCCTGTACCAAGAATGAGATTTGATGCAATACATGTACATACCGGTACTAGTAGTACTGACCACAAAAGGTAGTAATGCTCCATCTTTATTATCCTCTGATAGTACTACTATTTGATTTAATTTATAATGCAACAATGCATTCGAATAATTAGAAATTTTGAGTGAAAGGGAAGCACTCTCTCCTAACTCTATGAGTCCAAAATCTAACGATGGAACATTAACTGTCACTAATGGAACCTGCAAGTAATGGAGAGGGGGAAAGTATTATAATGTCAATACTATCTTACTTTAACATTCCCCCTAACTGGTAGCATAAAGTGAGTGTTGGAATGTTCTACATGACATTGAAGCTTCACATCAAATGAGCCTTTCCTGGTACCAGTATTAATAATGAGATCACAGGAACAGCTACCTCCAGGCACTAAAAATAACAACAAAAAACAAAAATAATAATTTACTAAGATTAAAAACTCTTATACTTACTAATATGACTACTGTTTGGTTCAATACTTATATAAGCAGCCTCTGTCTTTAGTGAAGACCAGGAGAACTTTACTTTACTAAGACTATGATTCCTTATCTAAAGAGAACAGTTACAGTTACATTCATTACAAGAATCATTAGTTAATGTACCACAAAGGATTGTCTAGTCTCAGCACAAGCTGGCAAATCTTCAACAAAGTAAAAAAACGGAGGAGAAAACTCAAGAGCATAAGGCTATAAAAAGACAGTACATTTATAAACTTGATAATACATGTACATATAAATGTTACCTCAGTATTTCCTTGTACATTGATACACAATAGAGCAGCCCTCACAGTATCATTGTCATTATCTTTATTCATATTAAGCCATGTCACCCCCTCATCTTCATGATTGAGACAATCCCTTGCCAAACCAGTCAACTCAAGATAAGACATACATTGAAAACTGCCTTCCTATAAAAAGAGGTAAGTAATTACATGTATATACACACATGTACATGTAGCAATCACAATTAAATACAGTACACTTACCTCTTTTGGTGTAAAGCAGAATGTGAATGGTTTAGTTTCATTGGGTGATAAAGATCCTTTGGGTGCATCAATAGTGAATGGTATGGACTGAGGGTCAAGAGACAAAGGAGGAGTAATCTCTGTACTGCCATCATGATGAGTTAGTTCAGTACGTGAGTGATAGAATATCCACTCAAATGACAGCGGAACATTACTAAAAGAAAGAAAGAAGATATTCCCTTTTAACTGCTTAATATCTTTCCTTTACTTGAAATTCTTTACTACGACAGTCCCATGTACTTCAACTCCATTATTAGTGTCATTAAACAACAGTACAGGATCATCAATACTAACAATATCAGTATCAGTATCAGTATCAGTATCACCTCTGATCAATGTATCTTCTCTTGAGGACATGATTGATGTACAATCAATTTTAACCATCTCTCCAATACCTAGATAAGTACATGTAAGTACATGTATAATATGTACATGTACATGGAGTACATTCACATTTACAGTCTATTAGTATGTACATGCACATGTACATGTACATGTATTTATACCTAATATTGTGATAGTTTTAGTTTGCCCATTACTACAGACTAATATGAGCTGATGAGAGTAAGTGATTGCTTCTTGAGGATCAAATGTTACCTACAGTATGTAATGTATGTATAATGAAAGACTGTGATATTCCTCTCATACTTCAATATTAATGGATTCATTTCTAGAGAGAAAGAAGTGACTAGGATTAACCGTGAAAGGGCCTACTCTAAGATCATCCTAATATTAACAATAATGGAAAATAGAACAAACAATACATTATACTTTATCATTATCATTATTGGTGGTATCTTCAGGTAATGTCAGTCTGAAACTTCCCTCTCCTCCACTATTAGTACAGTGTAATGTTAATGATGAATGTCCACCAACCAGACAATGACCACACTGCCATTCTGATGATACTTTTGAGAGAGAGAGAGAGAGAGATGTACATGTACGTGTGGTTCAATTAGTTCAATACAACTCTTACATGAAAGATTAGGAGGTGATCTATAACCAACAAGTGGTACATTCAATACAACTCCAACATGACTTAAAACCTAAAAATAGTAACATCACATTATACATGTACATGTACATGTATAATACTGACTTTTATTTTATCAGAGAAATCAGCTAGTGAGTCCGGAGTGAAACTAATTGAGTACGAACATGACATACCAGGAGCTATTATACCTTCTGCATTTGGAAACTGGACTATTAGAAAGTAACAAATTATAATAATGATAATGGGCCATTGAGATAGTACATTGCTTACTGAGACTAGCTCTAAAATAAGGAGTGGAAGGTGCAGTAATTGATACATGACGGCATGAATCACTAATATTCTTAAGATGAAGTACACACTATGGAATAAATAGAATGAAAAGAACAATGGTATAATGTATTGCATTCTCACCTCATATGTTTTCCCTGGTACATAGTCTGTGAATATAACTTCTGTTGGTTCAGCCTGAAACAATCTCTTCACTTTACTGCTTTTAACCGGCTTTCCTTTCTCTCCTGCTTGACGCTTCCTGAGTGATCCAAAACTCGCTGTGTTAGTATGATACTCTTCTGGAAGATGCCTTGGACTCCGAATAAAGTCTCTCTTCCTATAAAGCTCTTTCAAAGACTTCTTAGCCTCCTCTCTCTCTAATGAAGACATGGAGTCCTTCCAGATAGGAGGAAGCTGAGCAAGAAGAAGAAGAAGGGTTGGAAAATAAGTATAATAAATCTTTTAATCTTATCTTTACCTTGCGTGGTAACTTCTTAAATGCCAAGGAGTCAACTTTTGCCCGTTTATTTGATGATACTGTACTTTGCATGAAAACCGGCCATTCCTCTAAGATGCAATATAAAAGTGCAATCGAATGAATGACCACTAGAGACTAACTTGGAGGTGGCTGATGTGAAGGAGCATTAGTAGTCACTGGTTGATAATCACCGGGTACCAGCAGTCCGCCTTCTTTTAAGAGTTTCTCATTTAAATATTTCGATATTGGACAAGGCTCTAAAATAAAGTTCCACATTATATAGTGTACATATGATCTCACTAATACATGTGCATGTGTACATATTATGATTTCACTAATACATGTACATGTACATGCATATTACAATTGTACATGTACATTTCCCTTCTCTCTCTTTCTCTCTGTATACTCACGTTGCAATAAGAAGAGACTATTAAAGTTAGGGTAAGTGTTACGTGCTGATTTCAACTGAGCCTCTTGATCAGAGAGCTGGCGGGATATGGCATAATGAATGTTCTGCTCCATCTGGACGTACGTGCTGTTTCTCTTCTGATAAGCCTCTACATACTGAAAAAGAGAGGGCACAAATTAAAAAAGTAATGCCAAAGATCGTCTTTACCTCTTTTCTCTTATCGTCTCCTAATTCCATAAGAGCAGTTGATAAATCTTCAGGTACTGCTGCAGCAGGTACTACTGGAGGAGGTACTAGTATTGTTGGTGGTGGTGCTAGGGAAGATTTAGGTTGAGGATCTTTTGATGAATCAACTACAGCAACTTCTTCATTATCTTCTTCAGTTATGAGCACTTCCTCATCCTTTTCCTTGGCCACCTCATTTTCCTCTTTGGTCTTTTCGTCTCCTTCTTCAGTGGCTGCTTCCTTGATGAACTCTGCTTGTTTCTCTATTTGTAGTCTCTGAGCTGGTTCCTCCATTGTAAACTCGTCAAAATAGGATTTTATGAGTTCAGAGACGCTGTGTGGCGTCAAACAGTCCAAAGGGGCTAGGAGGAAAGAAGGGCTCGGCTTTATTGGCTCTCCTGACCTGTATTCTCTCACACGAGACATGATTTTAGCTCGGATTTTGGAAAACTGCTTGTAGTCATGACAACAAACCACACCTAGCCATAATCCGGCCACGTGAAACAACGTGTCACCTAAATATACTGCGCATGCGCATTTATGGGGAGAAGTTTAGCTAAGTTATCTTAATTTTAAATAAAAATTCAACTACTTTTAGGAAAAATACAACACATATAGATATACATTAGTTTAGCTTCTTGCAAGAGTTTTCAGTTACTTTATTTGCAACATCTTTCAGTATGCTATTACCTTCAAATGCTGACGGATATCGGAACGAGCCTCCGATCCTATCCCAGAGAGTGAAAAACTGCCCATAATTGTACAAATAGAATAAATGATGATCGGTGTGGTGGGCCGAGCCATTAATAAAAGGTTTCAAGAGTGCTGGTACCCTGTAGTTAGCATCGTGTATGGAAATGGTCCAAATGTTGACAAAGACAAACAACACAAGGTAGAGGACCTTGTGGAGCGGAAAGAAGAATGGGTATATGTGATAAGGGAGACTCTGTACCCAGCCATCAATTGGATGGAAAGCGTGGCTTGCAAACGGAGTTGGGACTTTCCACTTGTGATGGCCTTTGTGAATGGTTCTATAGATCACCGGGTAATGGAGCATTCTGTGTATCCAGTATATGAGACAGTCTGTGAACATGAGGAATGCTATTACGGTCAATCCAATGAATGCCCATCCATTCAATCCCTCAATCCCCATGTAGAGCTTACTGTACCCTCTGACTTCAGCTAGCATTATGGGAACAGACAGGAGGGACATGAAAGGGATCGAGTTACAGGCGTACTTTATCTCCAGCTTGACTTGATCCTTGAGGAAGAGAGGATGCTGTTTCAGCTTGTGATCAAAGAGAAAGAAATAACTGAGGCAGGCGACAGAGAGGTACATGAACATCCCGCCAATGGTGAACATGCCCATTAGGGTGATTGCTTGCCGTATGGGATTATCTTCAGGGAGTGAGGAAGGATAGACGTAGTCGGTCAAGAAAGCATCGTCCAGGAAGTTTACAACAAGATCCATTATCCTCCTTGCTCTGTCAAAATATGGCAGGAATCAGGCGAATAATCGAACCACCATGATAAATCATGCGCGTAAAAATTAATAACGAGCCACACCCAAAAGCAAAAGAACGCCCACGCACATTAGCTCCACCCTCTTTCATCAAAATGAAGCAAAGAGTTGTAATCCTTGGTGGAGGAATAAGTGGACTAACCAGCGCCTGGTCACTGGCAAGAAGTAGCTCAAAACATGAAATAATTCTACTAGAGTCCAGTGAGAGGCTGGGTGGGTGGATAAACAGTGAGAGAATGGCAAACAATGGGGCTGTACATGAGCTAGGGCCAAGGAGCATGAGAGTAGCAGGAAGTGCGGGAAAGACTGCATTAGCTATGGCAAGCATTGTAATAAAATTGCATAATTTATTTTGTACTTTATAGATGTCAGAGTTAGGTCTAGAGTCAAAGGTTATTCCGATCAAGAGAGGACACAAAGCAGCTCAGAGACGTCTCATATACACAAACCGACACAAACTAGTCGAACTGCCGTCAAATGTTTCATGGCTATTCAAAACAAAGCCGCCGTTCACCAAACCTTTGCTAGCAGCTGTAGCCAAAGAGCCGTTTATTAAAGCAGAACCTGAGGGAAGAGATGAGAGTGTGCATCAGTTTATTAGCAGGAGATTTGGAGCTGAGGTACATTAGATGTAAAGCAACTATTAAGCAATATATTCAGTGTAGATTTTGCAATGTAGGTTGCACACTGGCTCATTAATCCTATGTGTCGTGGGATTTTTGCTGGTGATTCAAAACGCTTAAGTCTCAAATCGTGTTTTCCTTTACTGCATGGCTACGAACAGAAGCATGGGTCTATCATCAAAGGAATGCTAAGAGGAAGTGATGGTAAGCCTCTTAATTCTTGTTATAATACCTTTTATTATTTTTTCTGCAGAGAAATGTGATGCTGATAGCAATGAACTTGTCATTAAGTCAAAGGAAGAGAAATGGATGATCTATACGCTAGAGAATGGACTACAGACTCTTACAGATACACTGAAGACAGAGGCTGAGAGACTTGGCGTTCTCATACGTACTAACACACCTGCTACTAGCATTTCATTTGGTGCTAATAATAAAGCTATAGTGAGTCATCTAAATTATAATATTTGGCAAATGCACAATTTTTAGATAAAAACTAATGGACAGGAATATAATGCAGATCATGTAATAGCTACAATTTCAGCTCAACGTAAGTACAAATTGTTTTTACTGAATGTCACACCTGTACAATAGAGCTGGCAAAAATTTTACCAACCAACCAGTCAAAATTATGCTCTAGTCTGAGCTCAATACCATTAGTTGATGTAGCTGTTGTTAATGTTGAATTTGAAGGTGGTGCTGTACCTAAACAATGGAGAGAAGTAATGTCAAAAATGAAAGTGTAGTCATGCTCTCTGGATGCATATACAGGCATTTGGGTATTTGGTTCCATCTCACCAAAAATCAGATATCTTAGGAACAGTTTTTGACTCGGCCACTTTTCCTGAACTTAATAGGAAAGAAGCCATTCCAACCACCAGACTAACAGTAACGGAGTATAAAATGTACACAGCTAAAATTATAATGCACTTGTTTATAGGTAATGATGGGAGGGGAGTGGTTTCAAGAGCTGTTTGGTGACCCGGAGACCATAAGAAGCAGTACTTTGTCAGATATTGCATTAAAATCACTTCATACTCAACTTGGCATATCATCAGATCCACTAGACTGCATTGCTACAATACAAAAGGTATGAAGATGGCATACAAGTCAGTACTTACTTCTTTTATTATCTAGTCATGTATTCCTCAATATACTGTTGGACATAGTCAAAGACTGGGTAAGAGGTCTTGAATTTTTTTTTTTTGTAAATTTTATATGCTACTTTGTAGATGTTATCAATGATTGTATTAAAGATTTACCAATTTCTTTGCTCGGAGCATCATATAATGGTGTCAGTGTCAATGACTGCATTGCAAATTCCCTTTTAGAAGTGAAGAAAATACTCAACTAATCATTCTCTCATTAATTATTCATTGTCAATAATAATTAAATAAATCACCACGCCTTCTTAATATAATTTGCCACGCCCTTTAAGTGAAAATGAGGCTCTCCTTTCCCTTAACTTTTTCTCTCTTATTTTTAGGTAATTTACCCTTTCTCTCGTTGCATTTATAGTAGGTTTTATTCCTTTGTTACAGTTTCTTTAACGGCTGGTCTTGAAACTGTCTATCAGAAGATATACACAGAGATATCTGGCATAGTCCCTTGCTTCAGGCTCACTAACGCTACGTCTCAGATTGGATGCTCTGGTGAGTCACGGATCCACTAACTGCACACTTAGAACTGTTATTTCATGCATAAATATGTCGACATAGATTTAAGACCTGTTCATACACTATTGCTATTTTTAACCCTATAATGACTAGCTAAAGTGAAAAGGCTATTTATTTTTATAGCTACACCTCGCAATGTCAGTGGTCGTGTTTGGTTCATTGATACTCAGTCCTCGTTAGATTATTTAATATCAAGCTATCATTATTACAAACCTTATATAGTTGTCCTGGAACCTGAATTATTCACCAGGTACCCCTTATAGTGTGTACATGTGTGTGTGTACTTGTCATTCACTTCTCTTTAGTTCTAACGTATTACAGTTGTATAATTCTGATGTTGTTAATGGTATTATAATACGTTACATACAAGAGAATGCAACCATACCATCAGGTTAGTTGTGCATCTACATATATACATGTATGTACATGTATGCTAATTTCTTAATTTTTTTTCTTAGATATTTTAAACTTTTCGCCAGCTAAGCCTTGCCCAAATAATGGATTTGGTAAATTCTAATTATTCTCTCTAATTTTTTTCTATTGCTATTGTCATTTTACAGGATCTTCTCAATGTAGAAATTGGAATAATGTGAGACATGTTTATATGAATTATTTTTTAGTTTTTTCTTTAGGGAACAAGTTTAAATTTTGTCAATTTTGACAAGTTTGCCATATTTGCTATAACATCAAACGAGTCTTACAATTCTTTATATGAGGTAGCTTTTGTATTTTTTTGATGGTTGACTGTTCAAATTTTGTGCTTCTCTAGTGCTACAGGGACAACAACTTGCCATTAAATGGAGCACCTTTTTACGAAAACAATCGAGCTGATTATCCACTCTGTACTGCTGAACTAATGGTAATGGCTTCCTCTTTCTTTATAAATTAATATCTCTTCTTTTCTCCCCTTATGCCATTTATACCATTGACCTCTCTCTCTCTCTTTCTCTCCTTTTTTCTCCTCTCTCTCTCTCTCTCATTATCTTCAGGCTGACATGCAGTCTGTTGGTAGCACTCCAGAGTGTTTTCAACGAGGGAGAATATGGACTAATCTTGGAACAGCCCCTTGTGATCCACTGGGGGACATGAATGTGTGGGGCACTCTGTTTGAACTCAGACAAGAACAAAATGTCATCATGATAGCAACAAAAGTATGTTGAGTTGGGTTTCCCACCAAATTTTATCGACAGATTTAAAAGTTGCTTCAAAGATTGACAAAATACCATATACATGTACTATGCAGGTTTTTTCTAAAAAGTGCTATTAGAGAATTTTTTATTTTTATATTTTTCCCGATATATATACATGTTCTTATATTGTGTAGCAAGTTTGAGCTGATTTCGACCAAAATTGGATTTTTTATGGATTTTTAAAGTTACTCAAAAACTGGCCTAAAGTCCCTGTACTATAGTACAGGGTATTTTGCCAAATTTCACCAAAAATGACTAGGAGAGAATTCTTTATTTTTATAATTTTTCCTAATACATATACATATTTTTATGTTGTGTAGCAAGTTTGAGCTGATTTTGACCAAAATTGGATTTTTTAAAGATTTTAAAAGTTACTCAAAAATTGGCCTAAAGTCCCTGTACAGGGAATTTTGCCAAATTTCATCAAAAATGACTAGAAGAAAATTCTTTATTTTTATAATTTTTTTTGATACATATACATATTCTTATGTTGTGTAACAAGTTTGAGCTGATTTCGACCAAAATTGGATTTTTTACGGATTTTAAAAGTTACTCAAAAATTGACCTATAGTACAGGGATTTTGGCCAGATTTTGCCAAAAATGACTAGGAGAGAATTCTTTATTTTTATAATTTTTTCTGATACATATACATATTCTTATGTTGTGTAGCAAGTTTGAGCTGATTTTGACCAAAATTGGATTTTTTAAAGATTTTAAAAGTTACTCAAAAATTGGCCTAAAGTCCCTGTACAGGGAATTTTGCCAAATTTCATCAAAAATGACTAGAAGAAAATTCTTTATTTTTATAATTTTTTCTGATACATATACATATTCTTATGTTGTGTAACAAGTTTGAGCTGATTTCGACCAAAATTGGATTTTTTACGGATTTTAAAAGTTACTCAAAAATTGACCTATAGTACAGGGATTTTGGCCAGATTTTGCCAAAAATGACTAGGAGAGAATTCTTTATTTTTATAATTTTTTCTGATACATATACATATTCTTATGTTGTGTAGCAAGTTTGAGCTGATTTCGATCAAAATTGGATTTTTTTACGAATTTTTAATGAAAGTGTCTCTAAAAGCATGTTCATGTCTGTTGTAGTGCTTGTCAGCTCATTGAGCATGCCTCTTAGCTCACTTAACCTGCTTTGTTGAAAACTCTGAGTACATACATGTATGTACATGCAGGGGCGTAGCTGGACCTTGGGTGATGGTAGGGCAAGGAGACAAAATGGCGCGCGAAGTGTGCCGCGATTTTGGCCACACCCTTTTACGTAACAAAATGGAAGCATTTTCCTGCAAGCTGAGCGAAATCAGAGTGAAATTATCATTGTATATAGCTTTAAAAAGAGCTGTGGTTATCAGTCACCCCCTTTTGTTATTGTAAGAACAATGAATATAATCTTTTGGGTTATAATTTCAATGAATATAATTATAAGGGCAATAAGGCCACTTTGATGGTAGGGCCCAGGCCCCCTCAGGCCCTACCTCAGCTACGCCCCTGTGTACATGTACATGTATTTAAGAGATACAATGTATAGCCATTATCTACATACACATGCCTACATGTATTTTTTTTGTTCCAGCTGGATAGCAGTGCTTTCTTTCCATATCTTGCTTATGGAGCTAATAATGAAATGGCTGGCATTGTGACTCTATTGACCATTGCAAAGCTACTAGGAGACATGAAGAGAAACGTTAGTTATTTAGCTAATCATGTACTCACTCTAGGCCATCCTTTCTCCTACCCCTCCCTCCCCCCTCTCTCTCTGTTCTTTAGGGGTCCCTCATCAACACAACTGATTCCATTATGTTCACATTCTTTCAAGGAGTAAGAGTGTTATGAAAATTCCCTTCTTATCATAAGGTGTAATTATTATAGGAAAGTTATGATTACATTGGTTCATCAAGGATGGTGTATGACATGATTAATAATGAGTTCCCATACAGTTATGACAGTAGCAAGCAGGTGCACATTGACTTCATGACATTTGTTGATCTGTCTCCCTTGCTCTTTCTTTAGCAACCTCCAAGGTTTGGTTTACCAAAGATAAAGGCTTTCATTGAGTTAAGTCAAGTTGGAATACAAACAGAGAGAGAGACAACTTCACCAGTTTACTATCTTCATCATAATGACCAACAAGTGAGCATTAAACATTAATTGATTTGTATTATTAATTATCTCTCCATACAGTCCCTAGTCTCAGCACTCCAGAATGGAGCTGATCAGTATAATGTGTCATTCCAGAGTTCCTCTTCTAGTCTTCCTTTGCCTCCGGCATCAGCTCAAATGTTCCTCAGGGAGAACCAGTCAGTACCTGTTGTCATAGTCACTGACTTTGATCAGCAATACAATAACAAGTAAATAAAACTATTTTAAATTTTTGCTATTAATTTTCTTTTTTTAGATTTTTTGGTTCCCGCTACGATATACTTGACAATCTGATTGGTCCTGATGGTATATTGGACTCCTCCCATCCACTTGTTCTACAGTTGGCTAACCTTGCTGGCTCAATTGCTCGGGCAGCTCTGACATTATCCGGTCCAAATCCATTAACAGCCTCACTGCCTGAGCCAGACACTGAACTCATCGTTCAACTACTGCATTGCTTCTTGCAGAACTCTGACTGTGATTTCTTTAAAGGACTTTTTAGTTCAAATGTTGAGGACGTCCTGTGTAAGCCATGCACCTAAGATGCTACAAAACTTGCAATCATAATGTACAATTATTATAAATAGAATAGTAACTCAACTTTTGATTTGTTTTTTCTTGTTTTCCTAGTACCAAAGCCGATGTATCGCTATGTCACTGTCAATACCGTCACCAACACAGAGACATATGTTGCTTATCAGTTATTGAGTAATTTTACTGGAGAAAGCATACCCTATACTGGCTGTGGCTCTAACTGCACCACTCCTGATAATATAGAGGTATGGTAGTATCTGACTAAGGAACTTTTTAATGTAATTATAGCAGAAGTACATGTACATGCTAGTATGTACATTTTAGAAAGTTTGAGTTGATTTTTGGTCATCATCATATAAATATTAAAACCATCTTTTCTCTCTGTTTTTTTTTTCCTTTAGACTTATTATTTATTGAATCAGTCGAACTGTGCCTGTACTAAGGCTTATACTCACATGCACACTGCAACATCGCCAGCTTTCATTGATGGGAACTACTCATCAGACTATTACTCCACTTGGGCTGAGAGCAGGTCAGTGTGAATTACCATTTAGATGTACATATCTGCCATTCTTGGTAAAAGAAACAATTTTAAAATTACTATTACCTCATGTAGTGTATATGTACATCTACAGTACAAGTAGGTTCATGTTCTCTAATTTTTGTTGACCAATTATAGGAATTTATGTTTGATTATTATACATTTAGGTGGACCAGTACTGCTATGAGAATATACATTGTCAATAGCTACTTTGTTGAGATGTGGATATTGATTGCTGGAATATTATTGACTGGTATTTTGACCGCCGTCTCTTTCCAGTGCTATCGTAAAGCTAAGAATATATTTGCCATATCTGCTAGCTCACTAAATGGAAAGACGATTCATCCAGTTAACTAGAATGTTCATGTGTTCTTCCCATTTTTGTAGTGTTGTCGTAACTAAATTTTAAAAAGTAATATTTTATTTCTGTACTAAACCAAAACTGTCGTGTGGTTCGTATTGCATGTCAGGTGTGTTGTTCTATCTTATCTCTCCTCACTATAATGTGTCTTTTATTATTGTATTGAATAATACAATAAAGTCAAGTTTAGACACTTTGTATTCGTACAAATTGACATATTCATGGCTATAATGGATTTTTGTAATTCCAAGGAGGTAGTAATATGAACACCTGTTGTACTAGATGAGGTAGAACAAGATTGAAATTTGAACAATAAAGTTCATTATTGCATTCCATTGGTATCACGTGGTGAAAAATGGCAGCTTTCTGATGATTGTATCACAAGACAGGCTGTCCTGCAGAAACTAGAGAAATCTATGACGACCCTCGACGGTTGTTAAAATCACAATTTTATGGAGAATATTTCTTTGTTGATTATAGACATGCATATAAGAAGGAGAAAGAGACGGTGCATCTTAACTTTTATCCTCTTCTTTACTTCATCAGATAAATCAATCTTTTCTAGTTAAGATATTAAAGATAACTGCAACCATCATAGTTTCTAGTGAAGTAATAAAAGTCCTACTGGCTCTATCTTGATGCTTTAAATTATTTTTGGAAGTGGTGGTACTAGTGAAAATTCTTGGGCATTTTTCATCACGTGATATCAAGAATAGATAATAATTACTAGAGGAGAGTGTCCTACTGTGCCTATACCCCTGCTTCATCAATCATCACGTTGTAGAATTGAAGAGTTACATTCAGGATATTTCCGTATTTTATTTGAGTAGTTATAGTTATTGCTAGTTATTTTTGAATAACTACTCTAAAATACTGAAAATATCCTGAATGTGACTCTTCAATTCTACGACGTGATGAAGCAGGGGGTATAGGCACAGTAGTAGGCTACTCTTTGTGATATGTAGATACCGATCACGGCGCGGAACTTTGCGGCAACTATATTGCTCATTCAACCGTGTCCTATCTCCTCTGAGCTACATAGTACCATAGATATCTATAAGAGTACACAGCTATTTCCACAAAGCCCTTCAAGCAAAGGCCTAAAAACCACAGGAAGAGTATCTATGGTTTGTAGATCTAGTCCATTTGTAAAAATATTTTTTAATTTGCAGCTCAGTGCTATTTGGCTTGCCGGGCTGTTTCCTGTTTGAGGTAGAGCAAGATGTCGTTGGTGAAGAGATTGTTTAGGGTTCTCATACTACTGAGTGTACTCAGCCTTCTTGTTCACATATTGACCCTGTTTAGCGGAGACTTTGGGAAGAAGGAAATGAAAAGGTCGGAGATACTTTCAGTTCAAAGCTTCCTCATTTACACTAAAGGTTAGCTTGAGCCTATCATAATAATAGTAATAGACAGCCTGCATCATGGTTATAGATATAATGAAGAATATAGGACACATGGTTGAAAGGGTACAAGAGATTCCAGATGTACTGTTAAGTAAGTATACCAGTATAAAGACAAGTGGCTTTATTGTTTCTATTTTGTCTAACGCAGCTACAGACTCCAGTGGTAGTAAACCCAGTTACGACCCCGATGTAGTGGCCAGAAGTGAGGTATTACTACTGTCGCTAGAACGAGTGAAATCAATGTAAATATTTTAATCCTTTAGTGGCAACAAGAAACTATCTCAAATTATTGCTTAGGCATCAATGAGAGTCTTCTAAACTATTCCAGTGAACAAAATGAAATGCTTTACAAGCACTTGATATACGATGATAAGTATGGCATTATCTATTGCGCTGTTCCTAAAATTGGCTGCACTAAAATGAAACTCCTCTTCATTCTCTTGCAAGGACATTACACTCTGGAAGATCTACTGGTTAGCACCTTACGTATAACACACAAGAGCTATCTGCGTAATGTCAAAACACTCTGGGAACTTTCCGCGGCCGAAAGAGAAACTCGAATAAGTAACTATTACATGTACATGCCAGTGAGGGACCCACTGGAGAGACTAGTAAGTGTTTATTTGAATAAGATCAGCCGAAGGACCATTAGAAGCAAAATCTTTCTCAACCTTAGACAGGATATTATAAGAGAGTTTAGACTCCCATCAGACACTAATAAGAATGCTAGTGATGATATTGATAGCATGGTGCCAACTTTCAAGGAGTTTGTACAATATTTCATTGAGTACAGGCACTTAATGGATGATCATTTCCAGGCAATGCTCGATATCTGTCAGCCTTGCCTGGTAAAGTATGACTTCTATCCAAACTTCCACAGTCTTAGCTACGACATGGACTACATTTTGCAAGTTTTTGGGATCCCGAGAGACTTTTATTTCAACGATGTGAGGATTGGAGCAAGTTTGATGCCTAAACCAGCAGCACAGTTTAATTACAGTTCTTACTATGATCAAATTGACGAAAACATTAGAGCAAAATTGATTGAGAAACTGAAACCTGACATGCAATTTTATCACCAGTTGTATCCAAGGACACAAAAATACTATTCATAGCACATAAGAAGAATTATGTGCCAGCCATTCAATATACATCCATGCTATGTATGATATATTTTAACTTGCTCAATAATGTTCTTTTTTTTGTTGTCTAAAGACCATGAATTCACTTCATTTTTAGCTTTTTGAAAGTTTGGCAGCTATCTAGATATGCAGCAACTTCTCACATTACATATTAGTTATCAGTTATAGTAATTTTACTGGAGAAAGCATACCTTGTCTTGTATGGTTCGCCATTGATCTCCAATTAATTGGACTTTAGTTATTGATTGTTACAAACTTTAGCACCATTCTGAGCTATGATCATTGAGACAGTAATAAATGTAAAAATTCATAATAGCTGTTGAGAATCAAATGAATAGGTCATCACTCTCTATGATGTTATCAGATGATGTGGGTTTGTAAAAGATAATATCTAATTATGCTTCTATGGCTTATTCAGTAAGCCATAGAAGCAAAATTTTTGTTAATTGTGCTGCTTGTAGCAACAATTAAAATATGCAGGAATGTTCAAAACATTCCTGCACATACCCTAGTGTCTTAGCTCTACAGTAGTTGAATTTGCAACTGTTGATTTGGCCTGGCTGTTAGAGGTAGAGCAAGATGTCGTTGGTGAAGAGATTGTTTACAATTATCATACTACTGAGTATATTCAGCCTTTTCATCTTAACCCTGTTTAGAAACTATGGGAAGAAGAAAAGGCCGGAGGTAGATCTACTTTTGGTTCAAAGTTTACTCATTGCTAAAGGTAACTTGAGCCTATTGTAAAAGATAATATTATAGACTATCACCTGTATCATGTAGATATAATTAAGAGTAGAGGACACATGGTTGAAAGGGTACAAGAGATTCCAGATGTACTGTTAAGTAAGTATATAAAGACAAGATTTATTGATTTTGTTTTGTTTAATGCAGCTACTAACTCCAGTGGTAATAAGCCCAGTAATTTCCCTGATGTAGTGGCCAGAAGTGAGGTATTCCTACTGTTGCTAAAGTTGATGTGAATATTTTAATCCTTTAGTGGCAACAAGAAACTATGTCAAATTATTGCTTAGGCATCAATGGGAGTCTTTTAAACTATTCTAGGGAACAAAATGAAATGCTTTACAAGCACTTGATATACAATGATAAGTATGGCATTATCTATTGCGTCGTTCCTAAAATTGGCTGCACTAAAATGAAACTCCTCTTCGTTCTCTTGGAGGAACATTACACTCTAGAAGATCTACTGGTCAGAAACTTGAGTGTATCACACAAGAGCCATCTGCGTAATGTCAAAACCCTCTGGGAACTTTCCGCAACCAAAAGAGAAGCTCGAATGAGAAGCTATTACAAGTACATGCCAGTGAGGGACCCACTGGAGAGACTAGTAAGTTCTTATTTGAATAAGATCAGCCGAAGGAACATGAGAAGCAAATTTTTCCTCAACCTTAGACAGGATATTATAAGAGAGTTTAGACTCCCATCAGACACTAATAAGAATGCTAGTGATGATATTGATAGCATGGTGCCAACTTTCAAGGAGTTTGTACAATATTTCATTGAGTACAGGCACTTAATGGATAATCATTTCCAGCCAATGCTCGATATCTGTCAGCCTTGCCTGGTAAAGTATGACTTCTATCCAAACTTCCACAGTCTTAGCTACGACATGGACTATATTTTGCAAGTTTTTGGGATCCCAAGAGACTTTTATTTCAACGATGTGAGGATTGGAGCGAGTTTGATGCCTAAACCAGCAGCACAGTTCAATTACAGTTCTTACTATGATCAAATTGACGAAAACATTAGAGCAAAATTGATTGAGAAACTGAAACCTGACATGCAATTTTATCACCAGTTATATCCAAGGATGCAAAAATACTATTCATAGCACATAACGATGGATTTTAATTATTTACCTTGCTCAATACTACACTTATTTTGAAAAGACCATGAATCCTTTTCATTTTAGCTTTTTTTGAAAGTTTGGCAGCTAGGTAATTATGTAGCAGCTTCTCACATCACAAAATTATGACTGAGCTATCATTAGATCTATTTCTCTCAAACTCTTAAAGTTCTTAAGTTTTAACCCATTTTAATTACCATGTCCATGTAAATTGTATTGAAAATTCATAGATGTATTGTTATGGAATTAATTTTTGACAAAGTAGATCTAGTCCACGCCTTGCATGCCCTTGATATCCAATTCCAAATGGCTTTCTCTCGAAGGAGCTTTAGCTCAAGGTTCTCGTGGTTTATAGAAGGGAAGCTAGCTGGTATGCCCTGGCCTGAAGGTGATGCAGTACAATTCTTAGCCGATCAGGGAATCAGGGTGTTGGTAAACCTAACAACAGAGCCCGCATCCTACCAAAAAGTCGCAGAATCCTTGGGGATTCGATGCATTACAGAGGATATACCTGACTTTTGCCCACCATCTATGGAACAGGCAAGATTATATCATATCTGTTATGTTGCTTGTACAGTAAAACCTGTCCTAAAGGTCACCTGAATAATGAAGCCACCTCTCTATTACAGCCATAAGGGCCAAAATCCCGTACTAAATGGCTGTATTACAGAGGCTGATCTGTAATGCAGCTATCTGCATAATCAGGCCATTTAAAACTGGCCCAAGGGTGACCGGATTAAGCAGGTTTCACTGTATATGCAACTGATGCAACTCCAGTGATGTACTTCATTGAATTGCATCAATATTGATTTTATATGCCAATTGGAAGCTCTTCTCTCTCTTCTCATATCACAGATTCAAAAGATAATGGATTTAATAGACAAGTCAGAAGGTCCTGTTGGTATTCATTGTGCGATGGGTTGTGGTCGTACAGGGACTATACTAGCATGCTATCTTGTTGCTAGTGAAGGATATACAGCTGACGATGCTATTGTGGAGACCAGGAAAAGACGTAAGGGATCCATAGAAACAAGACGACAAGAACAAGCAGTGAAAGATTACGAGGAGAGTCTCAAAAAGGGGAGGCAGTAGATGATGAATGGCAGTAGCTGACGACTCATGGCTATTTGAAATTTTTAATTGTGTATTATGATAATAGTTAGTCTATTTAATATTATGATTTTACGCTTTATTAATTTTATGATCTGATTTTTAAGAAAATTTTATTAATAACCATTAATTTTTACAGTTTTAATTTTAAGTTTTTAACCCCCAAATTTTAAGATGGCGTCTTTTTTACTGGATTCAGCTCTGATGTTTGGAACACAAGTTAGTCCGTTATTTGACGTATGCTATTGCTTTCTTCTCTTTAGACATTATTTTTTGGATTTGGTTGGCTATTTTTCATGAGAAAACTCTTCAAATTTTATGAGGTTTAATAATTAATTTTAAATAATAATGAAATAATTTATATATTATAATATTAATTGACCATTAATTATTTCGACAGATTCGTAACATGTTTGTACAAGTTTTGTTTTCAGTCACATTTGCCCTTTCGTGTACAATGTTTGAATTAATTATCTTTGAAATACTTGGCATTATGGACTCAAAGTAAACCATTAATTTTAACTCTCATCTCTTCATGCACATCATCACTTTCTTTTGTTTTTTTCTAGTTCGCGTTATTTTCATTGGCAGCTTAACCTCTACCTCATACTAGTTACTCTGATTGTGGTAATCCCATTGTACATATCAAGCCAAATAGCCAGAGTCCTTCCTTGTGGTATGTGTACATAATGTACATGTACATGTATGAATTAGCTTGTGCTGGGTTTTCCACAAGGCATGCTAAGAGTTTCATGTATAGTTGAGAAACCTCATAATAGCATACACCTTATCGAGTAACTTTAAAAATTCATAAAAAATCCAAATTTGATCGGAATCAGCTCAAACTTGATAAATGACATAAGAACATGTATATGTATCAGAAAAAATTATAAAAATGAAGAATTCTCTCCTAGTCATTTTTGATGAAATTTGGCCAACGACCAAAGGCTATAGCCTTTGGTCATTAGCCCAATTTTTGAGTAATTTTAAAAATTCATAAAAAATTTAATTTTGATTGGAATCAGCTCAAACTTGATAAACAACATAAGAACATGTATATGTACCAGAAAAAAATATAAAAATGGAGAATTTTTATTTGCCATTTTTGATGAAATACTCTGTACTATATTTGGCCCAATTTTTGAGCTGAGCATTGTGCCAAAATTTTGTAGGGAAACTCTGAGTTTGTGTATTAATTTATGCTGTTTATCTTTCTGTAGTACGTAGGAAAATGTCAATATGGGTATCTGTTGCAATTTGGCTGGTTTTTATTTATTTCTTTTGGAAACTTGGAGACCCATTTCCCATTTTAAACCGGAAACACGGTACAGTACACAAGCTACGATGCCCTAGTCTTTATTGCTTTGTACAGGTATTTTCTCAATTGAACAGCCAATAAGTAGAGTAGGAGTGATTGGTGTAACAATAATTGGTATATTGTCTGGTTTTGGTGCTGTCAATGCCCCCTATACATACATGGCCTACTTCATCAGGTAAGTATATCCATCAGGACTACAACTGAGCATTCTTATAGGGACTTCAAACTAACACTGCATTACTTACATGTACTTGTACTATATGGCACATAGTATGCATATATAATATATTGTGTGCACTTTTAGTTTCTCATAAAGTTATATATTCTTGTTTTATTCAGAAATATTGATGATTCAGAGATTTCAAATTCAGAGAGAAGACTACTGCAGACAATGGACATGATCATCTCAAAGAAGAAAAGGTTAGGGGAATTGATACCCTAAATAATATGATTGCTCTATTCCATTAGAATTGCTCTAGCAAAGAAAGAGAAGTAAAGTTTTTATGAGTAATGATTATGATTATTATTAGTCAATTTATTTTTGTAGCAGTTTAAGATATCAAGATGATAGTATGTCACAGAGTAGCGGAGGAAAGAGGATGATGAAAATGTGGAACATATTCTCTGGAATAAGCTCTTCAAGTTCAGAGAGTAAGAAATGATATCCAAATCTCTCACACTTGCTCTCTCCTGACTTCTCTTTCTCCCTTTCCCCCAATTTTCCTTCTCTTCCCCCTCTCTCTCTGTCTCTCTTCCTCCCTCCTCCTCTTTCTCTCTCTCTTCAGATATCAGTGCATTGCAAACTGAAGTGGCCAGTCTTGAAGAGTTAAGTAGACAAATGTTTGTGGACTATGTTGACTTAAGAGAGACAAAGGTTTCATTATTTATTTTACCTCAAACTGAAGCTCATTTCTGTATTTCTTTCTCTTCTCATATTTTCATTACATTATAGGACAGAGTGGTGTATTCAAAGACTCTTAAAGGTCGCTATTATGACATTGTTGGCCACTTTTTTTCTATTTATTGTGTGTACAAGATCATTATGGTGAGGGAAAGTTTTCATATGTGTATGTTTAGATATGTGATTATCTTATCTACATTGTAGTGTACTATTAACATCATTTTTGATAGGGTTGGAAAAGTTGGTATGTCACATGCATTCATAACTGAATGTCACATGAATTGATAATTGATTTTTATTTACATAACTTTATACATTTTCCCATTAGATCCTGTTACTAGAGGCTTGTCTATCCTAGTCAACTGGCTTGGATTTAAAGTTGACGTGAGTTTCCTTCAGGAACTATTTTGTCATTTCTTGTGGTACTAATTAGGTTTTATTTTGGTCTCAACATGTTTCTTTCATATTAGTTGGTATTATTGTCATTACATCAATAAGAGGTCTACTAATCACTCTCACTAAAGTATGGCTATTATTATATCATATACTTTTTATTGAGACCTTTTTGTAGTTTTTCTATGCCATTGCAAGCAGCAAGTCTTCAAATGCTATTGTCTTATGTCTAGCAGAAGTTATGGTATGTCAGTACATACAGTAGCACATACCATGATTGTATCATTTTAAAGGGTATGTATTTTGTATCATCAGTCCTTCTAATGAGAATGAATGTTCCAGAAGAGTATAGGTAGCTGTGTTAATGACAATTAAGGCTTTACCTTAATCTATTCTTTATTTTTAAAGGACTATCATCACAAGAGTCTTAGGGCAGCTTGACTTCAGTTTTTATCATCGTTGGTTTGATGTTATATTTTTAGTGAGTTTAATAGTTTAATGCTGTTATTTTCATTTCTTATGTGCATTAGGTCAGTGCTTTAACTAGTATTGTATTTCTTTATATTGCTCACCAGCAGTCATCAAGTAAAAGAACAGGATAACACATACATTACTAATGATGTCTTAATTATTATTTTAATTTCTCGATTCTGTCAGTGTCACGGTTCATTAATTGCTGCCTGACAAAAATTTTCAACAAAATCAAAATAATAGTAGCTACAAAATTACTCATAAATAAGCACAAAAGTTAAAGTTGCCACAAAATTACTAAAAATGATTAC
>NW_003546554.1:91849-95963 GCF_000090795.2 Amphimedon queenslandica
TAATTAATTTTAAATAATAATGAAATAATTTATATATTATAATATTAATTGACCATTAATTATTTCGACAGATTCGTAACATGTTTGTACAAGTTTTGTTTTCGGTCACATTTGCCCTTTCATGTACAATGTTTGAATTAATTATCTTTGAAATACTTGGCATTATGGACTCAAAGTAAACCATTAATTTTAACTCTCATCTCCTCATGCACATCGTCACTTTCTTTTATTTTTTTCTAGTTCACGTTATTTTCATTGGCAGCTTAACCTCTACCTCATACTAGTTACTCTGATTGTGGTAATCCCATTGTACATATCAAGCCAAATAGCCAGAGTCCTTCCTTGTGGTACGTGCACATAATGTACATGTACATGTATGAATTAGCTTGTGCTGGGTTTCCCACAAGGCATGCTAAGAGTTTTATGTATAGCTGAGAAACTTTATAATAGCATATGGCTTGTCGGGTAACTTTAAAAATTTGTAAAAAATCCAAATTTGATTGGAATCAGCTCAAACTTGATAAATGACATAAGAACATGTATGTGTATCAGAAAAAATTATAAAAATGAAGAATTCTCTCCTAGTCATTTTTGACGAAATTCGGCTAACGACCAAAGGCTATAGCCTTTGGTCCTTGGCCCAATTTTTGAGTAATTTTAAAAATTCATAAAAAATTTAATTTTGATTGGAATCAGCTCAAACTTGATAAACAACATAAGAACATGTATATGTACCAGAAAAATTTATAAAAATGAAGAATTCTCTCCTAGTCATTTTTGACGAAATTTGGCTAACGACCAAAGGCTATAGCCTTTGGTCATTAGCCCAATTTTTGATTAATTTTAAAAATTCATAAAAAATCCAATTTTGATTGGAATCAGCTCAAACTTTTTACACAACATAAGAACATGTATATGCATCAGAAAAAGAATAGAAAAGTGGAGAATTTTTTCTTGCCATTTTTGACGAAATACTCTGTACTGTAACCCATAGTTTTGGCCCAATTTTTGAGCTGAGCATTGTGCCAAAATTTTGTAGGGAAACTCTGAGTTTGTGTATTAATTTATGCTGTTTATCTTTCTGTAGTACGTAGGAAAATGTCAATATGGGTATCTGTTGCAATTTGGCTGGTTTTTATTTATTTCTTTTGGAAACTTGGAGACCCATTTCCCATTTTAAACCGGAAACACGGTACAGTACACAAGCTATGATGCCCTAGTCTTTATTGGTTTGTAGGTATTTTCTCAATTGAACAGCCGATAAGTAGAGTAGGAGTGATTGGTGTAACAATAATTGGTATATTGTCTGGTTTTGGTGCTGTCAATGCCCCCTATACATACATGGCCTACTTCATCAGGTAAGTATATCCATCAGGACTACAACTGAGCATTCTTATAGGGACTTCAAACTAACACTGCATTACTTACATGTACTTGTACTATATGGCACATAGTATGCATATATAATATATTGTGTGCACTTTTAGTTTCTCATAAAGTTATATATTCTTGTTTTATTCAGAAATATTGATGATTCAGAGATTTCAAATTCAGAGAGAAGACTACTGCAGACAATGGACATGATCATCTCAAAGAAGAAAAGGTTAGGGGAATTGATACCCTAAATAATATGATTGCTCTATTCCATCAGAATTGCTCTAGCAAAGAAAGAGAAGTAAAGTTTTTATGAGTAATGATTACGATTATTATTAGTCAATTAATTTTTGTAGTAGTTTAAGATATCAAGATGACAGTGTGTCACAGAGTGGCGGAGGAAAGAGGATGATGAAAATGTGGAACATATTCTCTGGAATAAGCTCTTCAAGTTCAGAGAGTAAGAAATGGTATCCAAATCTCTCACACTTGCTCTCTCCTGACTTCTCTTTCTCCCTTTCCCCCAATTTTCCTTCCCTTCCCTTCCCCCCCCTCTCTCTCTGTCTCTCTTCCTCCCTCCTCCTCTTTCTCTCTCTCTTCAGATATCAGTGCATTGCAAACTGAAGTGGCCAGTCTTGAAGAGTTAAGTAGACAAATGTTTGTGGACTATGTTGACTTAAGAGAGACAAAGGTTTCATTATTTATTTTACCTCAAACTGAAGCTCATTTCTGTATTTCTTTCTCTTCTCATATTTTCATTACATTATAGGATAGAGTGGTGTATTCAAAGACTCTTAAAGGTCGCTATTATGACATTGTTGGCCACTTTTTTTCTATTTATTGTGTGTACAAGATCATTATGGTGAGGGAAAGTTTTCATATGTGTATGTTTAGATATGATTATCTTATCTACATTGTAGTGTACTATTAACATCATTTTTGATAGGGTTGGAAAAGTTGGTATGTCACATGCATTCATAACTGAATGTCACATTATTCACATGAATTGATAATTGATATTTGTTTACATAACTTTATACATTTTCCCATCAGATCCTGTTACTAGAGGCTTGTCTATCTTAGTCAACTGGCTTGGATTTAAAGTTGATGTGAGTTTCCTTTAGGAACTATTTTGTCATTTCTTGTGGTACTAATTAGGTTTTATTTTGGTCTCAACATGTTTCTTTCATATTAGTTGGTATTATTGTCATTACATCAATAAGAGGTCTACTAATCACTCTCACTAAAGTACAGCTATTATTATTTCATATACTTTTTATTGAGACCTTTTTGTAGTTTTTCTATGCCATTGCAAGCAGCAAGTCTTCAAATGCTATTGTCTTATGTCTAGCAGAAGTTATGGTATGTCAGTACATACGGTAGCATTGCCATTGGTACACTTGATGATATCATTGTTATAGGGTATGTATTTTGTGTTGTCAGTCCTTCTAATGAGAATGAATGTTCCAGAAGAGTATAGGTAACTGTGTTAATGACAATTGAGGCTCTACCTTAATCTGTTCTTTATTCTGAAAGGACTATCATCACAAGACTTTTGGGGCAGCTTGACTTCAGTTTTTATCATCGTTGGTTTGATGTTATATTTTTAGTGAGTTTAATAGTTTAATGCTGTTATTTACATTTCTTATATGCATTAGGTCAGTGCTTTAACTAGTATTGTATTCCTTTATATTGCTCACCAGCAGTCATCAAGTAAACGAACAGGATAACACATACATTACTAATGATTTCTTAATAAAATTGTTATTATTTTAATTTCTCAATTTTTTCAGGGTTACAATTCACTAATTGCTACCTGAAAAATCATTAATAATTTTAAACAAAATCAAAATAATAGTAACTACAAAATTCATTCAAAAAATTAGCACAAAAATTAGTCAAAATGATTATTTAGTATTAACAGTTTTATTATTATTGATGCTACCATAATTAGCAGCAACAGTATTGTCTTGAGGATCATACTCTACTGATAAATCATCCAGTCTAACACGAACATGTTGTTCATCATATTCTTGTGGATTCTCCATACGATCAGCAATCCAATCATCATCGTTACCAACTAATGGCTGATATTCTTGTTCTTGAATTCTAATCGTGTGATAGTGTCGCCGACAATAGTCATCACAATGAATCAGCATCCGAGATAACTGGTATATTATATAGCATAATAATATAAAAAATAATGGGCAATTGAAAGATAAAATAACTATATTTCCATCAACATAAGAATCCTCATTAAATCCTGCTACACATACAATAATGTAATAAATAAAAAAAATAGCTACAAAAACTAAAACTAGTACTTCACAGAAATTATGAATATTTCTTTGAAAAGGACGAAATATAAAAACCATTAAAGCAAGTAATAAAACTAAAGAACATGGTATTATTAAATTTATGAACAATGAAAATGATATCCTTACATCTACATATTTTAATATGAAAGAACCAAGCAAAAACTGACAAAAACAAATAAGTATTTTTAATAATAAATAGAGTGCAGCAAAGAAACGATAGCCAAATGTTCTCTCAGTTCCATTCTTATAAGGATCAGTAAACACATCACCCAGTGATATCAGTAGCTGTTTCCTCAAATGTAAGCAATCCAATAACTTATGAAACCATTTGAATGGATAAAAAAGTATATGAAGTGTTGGTAGAACAATCAGAAACAATAAAACTAAGATAGCAAAAATACCAGCCAATATATGATAAATAC
>NW_003546554.1:95973-97982 GCF_000090795.2 Amphimedon queenslandica
GAATGGATAAAAGAGTATACAAAGTGTAGGAAGGAGTATCAGAAACAATAAAACTAAGATAGCAAAAACGCTAGCCAATACATGAATAGCACCAAAATAAGGTTGTCTTGCATCATAAAAAAAGAATAATAACCAAGGTTCATTGTCAGAATACAGACAATTAAAACGTAATATTTTGAAGGAAGTGACAGCTAGCTGAGTGAAGCAGAGTATATATATTGATGCTATAAAGTGAGTAAAAGATGGTTCAATGCCAGTCATACTCCAGAAACGAGCCATGCAACGATGAAATGGTCTAGTAACCAATACTACACACTTGTAACCTTTATCATACAATGTTATCCAAACATAGAGTAAGAGGAGGAGGAGCAAAGGATAGAATCCCACCACATACCAAAAGGAGATTGCTCCTAATGGTGACATGTGAGGAATGATACATAATGAATAGTTACCAAGAAATGGTGTAAAGTCTAAATTGAAGACATTGCAAGGTGAGGCAAGGAGGTCATACATTTGATAGTTAGTGTTTGTGCTATAATAAAAAACATAATCTGAATAAATCACAAAAACTATTTGAGAATAGAAAACCAATCCATTAATTGATCCATTAGTTAATTGTATATTAAATGCTACTATTAATAATACAATGAGTGTCATAGGCAGTATTTCTATTCCAATGAAAACTAGTATACTTGATAAGTAATGATGGCAGCTAACACATTGTTTAATTTTATTTATAGGAACTCCATTACCAACAGGACAAATAGGACAAATACTGTCATTAGATCTACATGTGTTCTCAAGACAAAATTTATCATAATAATCACAAGAATAGTCATTACAAGGTATTGCATAAGGGCAATACTCTTGATCCAAACTACAATTGGGATAAAGCTCACATTCTCCATTGACTGTATTAAAAGACTCCCTACACTCACTTGTTATGTTAACAGTTACATTAGTACTAACTGTGGTTGGTCCTATAGTACTGATGGAAAGTGATATTGTATGAGGGCCAGTACCAATAATGTTATCATAACAAAGAGATGATAACTTGTAACATAATTCTGGAACACTTCTATCACTATAGATTTGACCAGATATATCACCAGTACCACAATTTTTATCAATATAATCTCCATCACAGTTTGACTTAATAATTTCATTTGTGCACAAAGGATCTGTTGAAGTTGAGTCATTAATGCATACTTCCAATTCATTTTTCCAGTCAAACACTTCACCTGTACAATGATCAGTGACATTAGCTGTGAACTTAAGATAATCACAATTACACAAACTATTTTCATTGTACGGCTGGTAATAACATTCGCCTTGTGGGCAGCATCGTAATGATAAGTTAATAAATCTAATGTTTAAAACCAGAGCGGGACAATCATTGTAGTTAGATCTAATACTCCATTTAGGAGCAATGATCCTAACCTGTTCACTCTTCATGCTAATAATACTAACATTGTTACTTATTAGTTGTTGTTCTAGTACAGTAGCTGTGTAAGTACCAGGTAAAAGGTATATAACAATACTTGACTCATTGCCTCCTCCTCCTCCTCTTGGTACAGCAGTAGATCTAGCAGATGCTCCTTGTATAGCTAGATCAAGAGTAGCACAAGGTGTTTGAACTCCTCCAGTCCAACAAGAGGCATTGTTGATACCATCAGATGAACTGACATAGATATCAGCAGCAGCAGACAAAAGAGGAAAAAGAAACAGCAGGAAAATTGCAACAAAGAACATGATGATAGACAGATCAGAGATAGCATAGATAGATAGCTACTATTAGCTAGGGGTGTAAATGACGCCCACAGAATTTTCTGTATAGTGGGCGTTATGGCATGTAGAAAGGGTCTGTGGCATGAATAATTTTTCAACAAAACTCATGTAGAAAAAAGCTAGTACAAAATTAACCAAAAAATTATAAACTTGAGTTAGTATTAACAGTTTTATTATTATTGATGCTACCATAATTAGCAGTAACAGTATTGTCTTGAGAA
>NW_003546554.1:98427-100386 GCF_000090795.2 Amphimedon queenslandica
TTCTTCATGCTACTAATACTAACATTGTTACTTATTAGTTGTTGTTCTAGTACAGTAGCTGTGTAAGTACCAGGTAAAAGGTATATAACAATACCTGACTTGCCTACTCCTCTTCCTTGTACAGCAGTTGCTGCTCCTTGTATAGCTAGATCAAGAGTAGCACAAGGTGTTTGAACTCCTCCAGTCCAACAAGAGGTATTGTTGATACCATCAGATAAACTGACATAAATATTAGCAGCAGCAGACAAAACAGGAGAAAGAAATAGCAGAAAAATTGCAACAAAGAACATGATGATAGACAGGTCAGAGATAGCATAGATAGATAGCTAGGGGTGTAAATGACGCCCACAGAATTTTCTGTATAGTGGGCGTTATGGCATGTAGAGAGGGTCTGTGGCATGAATAATTTTTCAACAAAATTTATGTAGAAAAAAGCTAGTAAAAATTAACCAAAAAACTATAAACTTGAGTTAGTATTAACAGTTTTATTATTATTGATGCTACCATAATTAGCAGCAACAGTTACTGTCTTGAGAATGTTCTTCTGTGGTTCTACTGATACATCATCTAGTCTAACACGAACATACAATCAGCAATCCAATCTTTCACTAACTGCTGATTTTCTTGTTCTTATTACTAGAGGATTGTTCATCCTAGTCAACTGATTTGGATTTAAAGTTGACGTAATTTTATTTATTTTATAAATTATCTTTGTCATTTCTTGTGGCACTAATTAGGTTTTATTTTGGTCTCAACATGTTTCTTTCATATTAGTTGGTATTATTGTCATTACATCAATAAGAGGTCTACTAATCACTCTCACTAAAGTACAGCTATTATTATGTCATATACTCTTTAATGAGACCTTTTTGTAGTTTTTTATGCCATTGCAAGCAGCAAGTCTTCAAATGCTATTGTCCTGTGTCTAGCAGAAGTTTTGGTATGTCAGTGCATACAGTAGCATTGATACATACCTTGATTGTATCATTGTTAGGGTATGTATTTTGTATCATCAGTCTTTCTAATGAGAATGAATGTTCCAGAAGAGTATAGGTAACTGTGTTAATGACAATTGAGGCTCTACCTTAATCTATTCTTTATTTTGAAAGGACTATCATCACGAGAGTCTTGGGGCAGCTTGACTTTAGTTTTTATCATCGTTGGTTTGATGTTATATTTTTAGTGAGTTTAATAGTTTAATGCTGTTATTTTCATTTCTTATATGCATTAGGTCAGTGCTTTAACTAGTATTGTATTTCTTTATATTGCTCACCAGCAGTCATCGAGTAAACGAACAGGATAGCACACAGTTACTAATGATTTCTTAATAAAATTATTATTATTTTAATTACTCAGCTCTGTTATCATCAGGATACTGTTTAGCTTCAAAATTCAAAAAAATTGTTTGTCTTGTCAAAATAAATTAATTCAGCATACAGAACTGCATGTGAGCAAAGTTTTGCCAAAAAAATTTTGCTGAAAATTTTTGGCTGGAGCTATACAGTAGTAAGCCAGTGTTATGGTTCAGTTCACTAATAATTATATGCAGCAGAAAAAGTTATTAAATTTTTAACAAAACCACAATGATAGTAGCTACACAAGCATTACTAAAATCAAAATAAATGAGAGGTTAGTACAAAATTAAATTTAAAACGTTATAAACTTGAGTTAGTATTGATGCTACCATAATTAGCAGCAACAGTATTGTCTTGAGGATCATATTGTACTGATAAATCATCCAGTCTAACACGAACATGTTGTTCATCATATTCGTGTGGATTCTCCACACGATCAGCAATCCAATCATCATCATTACCAATTAATGGCTGATCTTCTTGTTCTTGTATCCTAATGGTGTAATAGTGTCGCTGGCAATAGTTATTACAATTAAACAGCATCTGACGTAATTGATATATTATATAGCATAGTAATATAAAAAATAATGGACAATTGAAACAT
>NW_003546554.1:102302-106346 GCF_000090795.2 Amphimedon queenslandica
TGTAAGCAACCCAATAACTTGTGAAACCATTTGAATCGATAAAAAAGTATATAAAATGTAGGTAAGAGTGTCACAAACAATAAAACTAAGATAGCAAAAACACTAACCAATACATGAATAGCACTAAAATAAAGTTGTTTTGCATCATAAAAAAAGAATAACAAAGTATTACTGTCAGAAAATTCACCATTGTCTGTAGATTCACTATTAGAATACTGAAAACGAAAACGTAATATTTTAAAGGATGTGACAGTTAACTGAGTGAAGCAGAGTATATATATTGATGCTATAGAGTGAGTAAAAGATGGCTCAATGCCAGTCATACTCCAGAAACGAGCCATGCAACGATGAAATGGTCTAGTAACCAATACTACACACTTGTAACCTTTATCATACATTGTTATCCAAACATAGAGTAAGAGGAGAAGGAGCAATGGATAGAATCCTACCACATACCAAAAGGAGATTGCTCCTAATGGTGACATGTGAGGAGCAATACATAATGAATAGTTACCAAGAAATGGTGTAAAGTCTAAATTGAAGACATTGCAAGGTGAGGCATAGAGATCATACGTTTGATAGTGAGTGTTACTACCAGTCATTAAATTATAATCTGACTGAATCACAAAAACTATTTGAGAATAAAAAACTAATCCATTAATTGATCCATTAGTTAATTGTATATTGAATGCTATTATTATTAATACAATAATTGTCATTGGCAGTACCTCAATTCCAATGAAAACTAGTATACTTGATAAGTAATGATGACAACTAACACATTGTTTAATTTTATTTATAGGAACTCCATTACCAGAAGGACAAATAGGACAAAGAATTGAAATATTAGCAATATAATATGTACATATCTGTATAATATAATCATCATATTCATAATCACAATTATGGCAATTTGGGGTAAAGCGACAATCTGATGTACCAGTATATGGGCAATACTTTTGATACAAACTACACATTGCAGGATTAAGTGACTTCCTTGCTACATTCACATTAGTACTGACTGTTATTAGACCTATAGTACTAAAATATAATGTCATTTCGGAAAGATTATCAATGTTATCATTACAGGAAGAAGATAACTCATAATATAAATATGGATATTCGTTATACAAATCGCAGTTATAATAGTCACATTCCCTTGTAATAGTTTCATATGTGCAGTTAGAAGTTGAGTCATCAATACATACTTTTAAGTCATTTCTCCAGTCAAACACTTCACCTCCACAATCAGTGACACTAGCTGTGAACTTAAGACACTCACAACCGCTATATTGTGAGCAGCGTAATGATAAATTATTAAGAAATTCAATATTTAACTGAGGACAATTGTATTCTACTGCTGGAGATGTATACTGGACTAAATCCGTACTAGACCTAGGAACAGTGATCCTAACTTGTTCATTTTCATTCGTCATGCTAATAATACTAACATTGTTACTTATTAGTTGTTGTTCTAGTACGGTAGCTGTGTAAGTACCAGGTAAAAGGTATATAACTATACCTGACTTGCTTTGTACCACTCCTCCTCCTCTTTTTTCTTGTACAGCAGTTGCTGCTCCTTGTATAGCTAGATCAAGAGTAGCACAAGGTGTTTGAACTCCTCCAGTCCAACAAGAGGTATTGTTGATACCATCAGATGAACTGACATAGATATCAGCAGCAGCAGACAAAACAGGAGAAAGAAATAGCAGGAAAATTGCAACAGAGAACATGATGATAGACAGATCAGAGATAGCACAGATAGCTAGGGGTGTAGATAAATGACGCCCACAGAATTTTCTGTATAGTGGGCGTTATGGCATGTAGAGAGGGTCTGTGGCATGAATAATTTTTCAACAAAGCTCATGTAGAAAAAAGCGAGTACAAAATTAACCAAAAAATTATAAACTTAAGTTAGTATTAACAGTTTTATTATTATTGATGCTACCATAATTAGCAGCAACAGTATTGTCTTGAGAATGTTCTACTGATAAATCATCCAGTCTAACAGGAACATGCTGTTCATCATATTCTTGTGGATTCTCCATACGATCAGCAATCCAATCATCATCAACAGCTAATGGCTGATTTTCTTGTTCCTGTACTCTAATGGGGGGATACTTGTGGTATTTATAACAATTAATTACCATCTTACATAATTGATACATTACATAGATTAGTAATACAAAAAATAAAATACCATTGAAATATGCAATTAACATGCCGAATGTAATATAATACAAAGCAACATTAGTAATTAAAAAGCAAAAAAGCAGTACTTCACAAAAATTGTGGACATTTCGTTGAAAAGGACGAAAAATAAAAATTGATAATGCTAGTAGTGAAATTAAACACCATTGTATTGTTGACAACATTAAGAATGTTCCGCCAAAAAGCTCAATAGGAAATTCAATCTGAAGAAGCATAATAAGTATCTTCAATAATAAATATAACGCAGCAAAGAAACGATAGTCATACGTGCCATTAGTTCCATTCTTATAAGGACCAGTAAACACATCGCCCAGTGATATCAGTAGCTGTTTCCTCAAGTGTAAGCAATCCAATAACTTATGAAACCATTTGAATGAATAAAGAAGCATATAAAGTGTAGGAAGGAGTATCACAAACAATAAAACTAAGATAGCAAAAATACCAGCCATTATATGATAAATACCACCAAAATAAGGCTGTTTTGCATCATAAAAGAATGAAAAGCCATTATCATTTAATCGAAAACGTAATATTTGAAAGGAAGTGATAGCTAACGGAGTGAAGCAGAGTATATATATTGATGCTATAGAGTGAGTAAAAAATGGCTCAATGCCAGTCATACTCCAGAAACGAGCCATGCAACGATGAAATGGTCTAGTAACCAATACTACACACTTGTAACCTTTATCATACAATGTTATCCAAACATAGAGTAAGAGGAGGAGGAGCAATGGATAGAATCCTACCACATACCAAAAGGAGATTGCTCCTAATGGTGACATGTGAGGAGCAATACATAATGAATAGTTACCAAGAAATGGTGTAAAGTCTAAATTGAAGACACTGCAAGGTGAGGCAAAGAGATCATACAAATAGATATAGTCATTCATAGTTTGTAGAACAAAATCAGAAAAAATCACAAAAACTATTTGAGAATAGAAAACTAATCCATTAATTGATCCATTAGTTAATTGTATATTAAATGCTATTATTATTAATACAATGAGTGTCATAGGCAGTATTTCTATTCCAATGAAAACTAGTATACTTGATAAGTAATGATGGCAGCTAACACATTGTTTAATTTTATTTATAGGAACTCCATTACCAGAAGGACAAATAGCACACAACCCAACCGAAATATTATCATTATAATATGTACATGCTGGTATGCCATTAAAACAATCATCAACATCGTCATCATAATCGTCAGAGAAGCAATATATTGCATAAGGACAATATTCTTGATCTGAATTATTACACTTTGGATATAGCCCACAATATCCATCGATGATGTTGTAAGGTTCTTGGCATTTGCTTGTGACATTCACAGTTTTACAAGTGCTGACTTTTGTTGGTCCTATAGTACTAATAGACAATGTTATTGTATGAGGGCCAGTACCGATAATCTTATCATAACAAAAAGAGGATAACTCATAATATAATTCAGGATAATTTCTGTGAGTTTGATCATCATATAATTCCCAACTATTATCACAATAGTAATCAATATTAAATGCGTTATACTTTGGCCTAATAGTTACAGTGTCACACATAGAATCAGTGGAGTCATTAATGCATACTTCCAATTCATTTTTCCAGTCAAACACTTCACCTGTACAATAATCAGTGACATTAGCTGTGAACTTAAGATGCTCACAACTACACGAATCATTGAATGAATAAAAACTATGACAAAGTAACGATAAATTCATAAATGTAACATTTAAAAATAGGGGGCAGTCATCAATTAACGTTTCACACTCATTGAGGTTGATGCTAATCTCATTTTCATTCTTCATGCTAATAATACTAACATTGTTACTTATTAGT